>NW_009715617.1:0-34674 GCF_000703405.1 Apaloderma vittatum | reverse complement strand
TTCCGTTTTGTTCCTGGGGGGAACCAAAGGTGCCTGAGCAATCCACCCACCCAATACTTCATTGCAGTATTTTACATTGCGGCTTTAAAAACCTCACGCAGTCCAAAAGAATACCATTGTAGCAGCTCTTTTTTGCTTCCTGTATATATGTCGTATTGGCCTGCCATTCCTCTCTGAAGGAACCCACATTTTGAATCCTTCTCTGAGCTAATTACCTTGCATACAAAACCCCCCAATTTGAATCAACCACTCAACATTAGAAAATGTAAGAATTAAGGTGTCAGTTTAGCCCCAGCTGATAACTCAACTGGTAACCCAGCCACTCGCTCGTTCCTTCCCTCCGCAGTGGGATAGGGGAGCGAGTTGGAAGGGTAAAAGTGAGGAAACTTGTGGATAGGGATAAAGACTGTTTAAAAGGTAAAGCAAAAGCCATGCGTGCAAGCAAAGCAAAATACAGAATTAATTCCCTGCTTCCCATGGTCAGGCAGGTGTTCAGTCATCTCCAGGAAAGCCGGGCTCCACCACGCATCATGGTGACTTGGGAAGACAAACGGCATCACTCCGAATGTCCGCCGCTTCATTCTTCCTCCCTCAGCTTTATCTGCTGAGCGTGACATCCTATGGTGTGGGACATCCCTTTGGGCACTTGGGCTCAGCTGTCCTGGCTGTGTCACCCCCAGCTTCCTGTGCACCCCCAGCCTGCTCGCAAGTGGAGGGGGGCAAGGAGTGGAAAGGGCCTTGATCATGTGTAGGCACTGCTCAGCAGTGAGAAAACATCCCTGAGTTATCAACGCTGTTCTCCGCAGAAATCTAAAGCAGAGCCCTGTACTGGCTACTGTGGAAAAAACTTAATTATCCCAGCCAAAAGCAGCACATAAAGGTAACCATGAAGCCTTCATGCAGATTACCGTGACTATAGATGACAGCCTTTAATTATGTGACCACATACTTCTTTCCCCTTCTACAGTTCCTGAGGGAGAGAGTAGACTTGTCAGGAAAGCAATTAAGTAATCCGAATGCTAGCATTTTTGTTTCGTTTTCACAACAAAGAAGAATATTACTCAATAGCAAATGTAACAACATTTCATGTAGACCTTTAGCAAGGAAACAAGTTTATCTTCTGTGCAATCCCTGAAATTGAGAGGGTATAATTTTATGGTGTTATGCTGCAATTAACACACCGTCGACTTGCAGAGAATGTTGCCTTTTCATTTGCAGAGGAAATCCCATGTTACATCTGGTTCTGTGTCGTATATTTGTTTGGATTCACAGCACCACCTGATGGCTGAAGGCCTGTTTCCTAGCTTGGGGATGCTGTGCATCCCTTGAATTCAGTTCCTCTTAGAAATGAAAATAAGGGCACGCAGTGGTGCCATGTCTGTGTTCTGCAGGGCACGAGCAAACTGACTGTGAATGCATAGCAAGTTCCTCTAAAGTTTTGTGTCTCTGCCTTGGAATATTAAAACAAATATTTAAAATTTTTTTTTTCATATTTAGGCTCCTTGACCAAGGTTTCAAAAAAGATTCATGTTACTCGTAACCCCTTCCAGGGAGTTACCTGAAGCGATAAAAACCCCAGATATGTAGAAATTCCCTCTGGTAGTGTGGTGGAGCCCAAAGGTTTGACTGAGCCTGGAAGCTCCCGTTAGGACCAGTGAGTAGCTGTGGCAGTGGGGGGAAAGAGAGGTGCCTGCGGGGCCGGGCTGAGGAGCTGACCCCCGTCACTGCTCTAAAGTGCTTGTGCTGCTGCAAGTCAAACTGCCTATCAAAGCACCTGATTTTACAGGATCGTTGGATGCAAAAATATCTTGACATTGGCAGCACTTCCAAACGTCAAATTCTGATGCAGTCCACAGTCTGCAGAACTGGTACGAAAAAGCCAAGGTAAAAAGAGAAGAAAGTCAAAGGAGGTGAGCCTAAGCAAGAGTGTCCCTTGTAAGCGCTCCCTGGCATGGAATAGCCTGAACGAGGTTTTCATTTTGGTGAGCTTGGGGGAGAGGAGATACGTAGGAGGAAGCAGATTTGTGCTCGGCACAGCCATTAACTCTAATGGGTTATCCATGCAAATCCTCCACATGGTGAGAGGGAATAAATCTCTGCGTGTAAATCCTTAATGCAAGAATATTTGTTAAATACAGAATAGTGTGAAATCAATTCCAACAGCCTTCAACCTTCCTCCTCTTACTAAACCATTATGTATGATTTTATTATTAAATCATAAGCAGATGCTAAAGGAATTTATGGAATGAAATTAGAGTAAAATGACTGGGCTCTGCAGTGTTTGTGGCTTAGTGTTCAAGCACAGTTCTTCAAAGTTTTGTGGGTTTTCCCTCTTTTACTGGTTGCAGATTTATATCAAAGCAAGTGTTGAAAGTTACTCGAATTTATAAAGATTTCTTTATATACATGATCTGAATTTTTTTTTAAACTCTCAGTGATCTTCTTACAGAGCCAAATTTTGGTTGATGGGAATTCTGTCCAAAAGAACGGCAGGATCCCAGTGAGATTTATGCATAGGCTTGATGTGAAGTTTGTAATAGGATTGAATGTAATGGAAACATTTCCCAAATGGAACCTAGGAATGAATATAGTCCAGGAAAACCTGTTTGTAGCATTTGCCATTGCTAGAGAAAATCCTTTTGTTTTCTTCACTGCCTCTCAAGCACATTTCTAATTATTGCAAAATATATTCTGAGTGTAATGAAGAGCTCTATTTTACATGCTTGAAATAAGAGGATGTCTCCCTTGATACCTCAATTCTTGAATGTTGAGGTGATTTGCAGGTGTCCTGGCCTCCTTAATTACCGTGCTACAGAAGCAGGCTGTTTTCAGATGCTTCCAGGAATACAGCAACTCCAGCTTTGCAGTGGTTAAGCTTTAACCTGCAGCTTTGTAGTCTTGTATGGGTGGTTGCAAAAGGAGCCAGCGGTCAGTTTGGATTTTCTTTGCTGCCTGCCTGTGGGACCTGTGCAGGCCTTAAGAAAATCCAGCAAGGCTGTGTGTAGGAACTGCAGTTTGTCACATTTCTGCGCCATGCTTGTAGTTGCTGCTGTTTGCGCAGTGAACACTTCAGGTGAAATTTTTCGTGACAAGATAAGGAAAACTGATGCTCCACCTGGATTATTTGATGCACTGGCCAGAGAGACAGAATGGAGAAAGGGGAAAAAATACAGAGAGAGAAAAAGTAAACATCCTGACAAGCTACTCGCTCTAGTCTTAATCACTCTGGCAAGTATTGATCATCCTGTCTCTTGTTCAGAGTGATGGTTATAGCAGCACTACACCCTGTGTGGGACCTCCACACCAGCTTGTAGTTCAGTGATCCCACACTAAGCAGGGGCCTCTCAAGCGCAGTGCCATGCCTCGCTACCTCCCTGCCTTTGGGTGGTGCGTGTGCTGTGGATGCCCAGTGCTGAAGGTGGTTTTGGGGTCTGTTACTTACAGACAGAAACTTTGAGGTGGCTTGGAAGCACCGTACCTGTGCACATTTCCTGCATCTCGGACAAAATCATAAGGGGGCAAAAGGGGAGGTGAGATCAGGGGAAGAGATGCTGTTAGGGAAGGGGGAGTTGGGGTGAGCTTCCCGCTGTACTGCTCATGCGGATGTATCACTCATGCAGCCACTAAAACACACCATTTCAGGCAAGATACCCTAAGGATTACATGTATGAAAAACAGATTATTGTACACAGTGACTTCCTGAACTATAATGAGCTTTACACCCAGACGAGAAGCTTTTGAGAAGCAGTGCATGGATTGTCTTATTTACTCTCTTGTGCTTAAATAATTCCTTTTGTTTTCACAGGCCGATGCTGGCTGGATGCTTTGGAACTTGCCCTGCGTTGCTCCAGCCTCTTCCGGCTCAGTGCCTCCAAGCAGGGAAAGGATGGAGAGATGAACTGCTCAAGTGATTCTGCGCATGCGGGCCTCAACCACCTCTTGCATGCAAGCCCTATCTCAGACCAGGAATTCTTCCAGTAAGACAGGACTATTACTTCTTAGTGCACAGAGAGGTGTTGCATGGCTCGCTCTTGGTCATTCTTTTAACTCCAGCATAATCTAGCCGGAGTCTACTAAGAAAACCTGCTTGAAAAGCAACCTGTATGTTCTGCTGCGTCCATCATTAAGATACAGGGTTGGAGCACGTGAGGTTTGTTGTCACCTAATGCTTGAGCACACAGACTGGGGTCTGTGCATGAACAATGTTCTTCTGTCCCCTGCTTGGGCCAGAACGCTGACTGGAGATGCTGACGTGAAAAATGGCTTGTCTGAGTACAGATAGCAGGATGTAGCTACTAGAGCAGACCTGTAGCTACACAGACACAATCACAATCAGCTAGCATGTACAGCTCTGAGTTTGATCTGTTTTTTAATAATGTGTTCTCTTTTTTAATAATACTGTGTCATAGTCAGCAGAGTGTACACACTGCATCCTTAGTTTTATAATTACTTTCTCTCTACAGGGGTTTTGAGTGACTTCCAATTTCTTCCTTGATGCATCAGATACATTTTTACATAAGTGAAAGAAGTCCCCACAGCCTTCTTTCTGTTCATATTCCTACTATTACCGCAGCATTTTGGAACAACACACATCAAAGATCTGTAAGCATTAAAACCCCCAGGCCTTATCTGTTGCTTATAGCTAAATAGGCAACTTCAGAAATCCCTCTGGTGTAGACACTTGGCCCTTGGAGCGGGAACTGGGAGATGCAGTGTCTATTTCTAGTTCTGCTGACACAAATTCGACTCTTACGGCTCACAGCACTGCACCATTGGCTACACAGCGTTTAGGGTAGTGGTTCTTGCATTCTGCGAAGATATGCCTTGCATAGTGGGACTTCACCTTTACATGATTTTCTTGGCCTCTATTATAACAGGGATCTGAGTCTTCTTCAGAGTGTTGAGGTTTTTTCGGTCCCATGGGGCCGAAGGGGTGACAGCGTTTTGGCCTGCCCTTTGCTCTGGAGGGCTCTGGTATTCCCAGCACGTATTCTCCGATCCTGCTCTTTAGGGTTTTAGCTCGAGTTTGAAGGAGAGCTTTCCTGAAGAGCAACGGCAGAAGAGAAGGAAATCTGATGTGTTACCAGGGCATGTGCCGCAGTACTTGTGCAAATGCCCTTGTTGTTCTTGGGCTTCTTCCATTGTACTTTCTTATTCCTTTCTGCCTAAGAGGGAGTCTTTTAGGACTGTGTTCAGTGAGGTAATGAATCCAGGAGTGGACTTGCATTTTCAGCTAATGGATGTGTGTACAAAAATCCAGTATTGAAGTGGAGTGTGTGGCACCGAGAACATTCAGTCAGACCCATGGCTACGGTAAGGAAGTGCAGAATCACAGGATCGTCGGAGTTGAAAGGTCCAAACCCCTCATTGCCCAGAGCACATTGCACAGGCTGTATCCAGGCGGGCTTTGAAAGTCTCCGGAGAAGGAGACACCACAACCTCTCTGGGCAGCCTGTTCCAGTGCTTTGTCACCCTCACAGTAAAGAAGTTTTGCCTTGTAATTAGATGGAATTTCCTGTGTTCTAGCTTGTGCCCATTGCCCCTTGTCCTGTCACTGGGCACTGCTGAAAAGAGTCCGGCTCCATCCTCCTTACACCCACCTTTTAGATATCTAAAATAGATATCATTGATAAAGTTCCCTCTCAGTCTTCTCTTCTCCAGGCTGAAGTCTCAGCTCTCTCAGCCTCTCCTTGTAAGACATGCTCCAGTCTCCCAGTCATCTTCACTGTTCTCTCTTGGACTCTCTCCAGTAGTTCCTTGTCTCTCTTGAACTGGGGAACCCAGAACTGGGCACAGTATTCCAGATGTGGCCTCACTGGGGCAGAGTAGAGGGGAAGGATGACCTCCGTCAACTTACTGGTCACACTCCTCTTGAGGCAGCCCAGGATACCATTGGCCTTCTTGGCCACAAGGGCAGATTGCTGGCTCATGATTAACTTATTTTCTCCCAGAACTCCAAGATCCTCCTCCCCAGGGCTGCTTTCCAGCAGGTCTGCCCCTAACCTGTACTGGTGCACGGGGTTGTTCCTCCCCGGGTGCAAGACCCTACATTTGCCCTTGTTGAGCCTCCTTGAGTTCCTCTCTGCCCAACACTCCAGCCTGTCCAGGTCTTGCTGGATGGCAGCACAGCTCTCTGTCGTGTCAGCCACTTCTCCCAGTCGTGTATCATTAGCAAACTTGCTAAGGGTACACTCTGTCACCTCGTCCAGGTCATTGATGGTTATGTTGAACAAGGCTGGACCCAGTACTGAGGCCTGGGGAACACCACTGGTTATAGGCCTCCAACTCAGCCCTGCACCATTGGTCGTGACCCTCTGCGCTCCGTCACTCAGCCAGCTCACTGTTCACTCATCTAACCCACACTTCCTGAGTTCCATAATGAGGATGTTATGGGGGACTGTGCCAAAAGCCTTGCTGAAGTCAAGGTAAATGACATCCACTGCTCTGCCTTCATCTAACCAGCTGGTTATGATGTCATAGAAGGCTATCGGATTGGTCAAGCATGATTTCCCCTTGGTGAATCCATGGTGACCACTCCCAATAACGTCCTTGTCTTCCGCACATTTAGTGGTGACATCCAGAACGATTTGTTCCATCAACTCTCCAGGGAGAGAGGTGAGGCTAACTAGCCTGTAGTTTTCTGAGTCATCCTTCTTGCCCTTTTTGAAGACTGGAGTGATACTGACCTTCCTCCAGTCCTTAGGCACCTCTCCTGTTCTCCGTGGCCTTTCAATGATGATGGAGAGGGACCTAGAAATAACATCTGCCAGCTTTCTAAACGCTTGTGGGTGCATCCCATCAGGGCCTGTGGATTTATGGATGTCCAGTTTGGCTAAGTGGTCTCTAACCCGGTCCTCCTCTACCAAGGGAAAGTCTTTGTCTCTCCAGACCTTTTCTCTTCTCTTACCACCAGGGACCAGGATTTGTGAGGGCAGGCTTTAGCAGTGAAGACCAAAGCAAAGGCATTTAATAACTCCACCTTCTCTGTGTCTTCCACCACTAGGGCATTCACCTGATTCATCAGCGTGCCCACATTTCCACTAGTCTTCCTTTTCTTATTGATATACTGAAAAAAAACCTTGCTTGTTGTCTTTGATACCCCTTTCCAGATTTAATTCAGGTGGGCCTTAGCTTTCCTCATTGCATCCCTGCATTCTCTGACAACATTCCTTTATTCCTCCCAAGTGGTCAATCTTGTTATCCGTGTTCTGTAAGTTTGCTACTTCGATTTGAGTTTTCCCAAAAGACCCTTACTTATCTATGCAGGTCTTCTGCCTGTGCTTGATTTGTCTAATCATAGAGATGAAGATAAAGTTAAAACTCTATTAAAATATTTCTTCAAAATATGATGTGTAAATGGCACTTAAATGATGCCTTTGTTTCACCTCTTAGTTGTTCTACATAAAAAGCCCTCTTGAATTAGAGGCCTAGGCAGTAGCACACGTGGTAGGACAGAGTACCCACAGTTGGAACCAGATTTTTCTGACAGGCTCAGGTTTTAGCTGAGCCTGGTTCAAGCTGGGTGTCCAGTGTCTGGTCATCTAGACTCTCCTTTCTGAGTCCTACCACTTAACATGTGCACACACTTCCCCAGTGCTTAAAGCCTGGTTGCAGGACAGGGGAACATCTTGCTGCCATCCCTGAAGGAATAAAGAATATTTAAACAAGGGAGAATGCAAAACCAAAACCGTGCGAGTGCTGAGCAATGGATTTTTGGTTTGCCGCTGACAGTGGCTTCCTCATAGGGCTTCAATCATTCTAATTAAATGCCTTCCCTACAGGGAATCTTACCAATTAAATTGGCATACTGTTGTTAGGGGGCCAGTTAATTACATTTAACTCTATATTCAAATTAGCCAAACTACTCTGTCAAGAAAAGAAAAAGGAAAGGGAGATGATGGATATTATAGGGAGAACGAAACCCAAGGGAGTTGGCAAACATGAATTTTCCATTGAGCCAAAGTTGCATTTGTCTGCTGGCTGCTTTGCTCCTTTCCTGCTGGGAAAGAAGTCAAGATTATATAGCCATTTTAAAATCCATGTCAGTAATAGCATATAAAACTGAGAGGCAGAGGAGTGTGCCAGTGAATCAAAGGCTGAAGTACTGCATAACTCAGTGATTTTAGACAAGAGGCCTGTAGGGCACCAGGCACTCTTCTTTTTAGTATGAAGTTGTATTTCTTGTGGTTTCCATGTCTTACCTCCAGCAACCCTAGGAATCTGGCTCGTTTACTTGTTTGACAAGAGCCAATGTTTTGGTTTTGCTTTGGGCAGAAGCGTGGTATCAAACCTGAAGAAGTCCTGGTCACTGACTGAAGTTTCCAGGAACGTCACTAGAGAACAAAGCATTGGTATAAGACAGTTCCAATATGCTGAAGCAGTAAATTAGCAGTGAAAAATGCCAAGTTATTCATATTCATGCTGGGAATCTGCTGCTGACTTTTAGCATAGTCATTCCCTTCCAGCTTTTAAAGCCTGGTCCAAATCCTATTGGAGGCTCTTGGGAAGTCTTTAGACTGTTTTACTTCAAGCCCACAGCATGGGTTTTTTTTTTTTTTTTAGCGTATCGTATGTGTTCTGTGACAGTTCTGTTTGGAGGAGGAGAAGAGCCTGGCTCCACTTCAGCATCTCAAATTTGTTTCTCAGAATGAGGAGCTTCTGTTTTTCCTTTGGTTCCCCAGAGCATCTCCTTGGCTCTGGATGTGTTAAGTCTTGCCTTATTTGTGGCTGGTGGGTAATTGATGCACAGTTGAGTGGGATTTCACGTGAATTTAATTCCCACTTGGGCTGAACTTGAAATCCTTAAAAATAATGGGGGTGAGCAGAAGGAAGTAAGAAAAGAGTAATTTGTTGCACTGAAACTTCAAGTATCTCCCAAATGTGAGGCAGGTGACACTGAAAAACACTTGCTCTTCTTACAAATGTAAAACAGAAACAAGTGCTACTTCTCAGCCATGAAACTGCACTTTGAAGCATTTTTGCCTCATGGAGAAAACTTTCACTAGGTAAGGTAGCATAGCAACCACAGACAAACCCATACTTACCTGAAAAAACGGTACTGAAAAATTAAGAAATAAGTTAGGCATTTAGATGACTAGCAACTAAAAGCTAATCACTTCCTGATCCTACCATCTAGGAAGTATCTGTGCTGAGGAATCGTGGAATAGTCTCTCTAAACAACTCCCTCCTCACCATTTTTCTGCTTTCTTATCTCAAACTCATGCATGTGCTATACGCTGTGCCTCCAGTGTGTTTGGTCACAGTCCAGTCACAGTCCAGTCATTACACTTGCTGGTTGCTAGGTAAGCAGTGAAGGCAGGTAATGTCAAACAGCAGATTACCAATGCTGGAGTATAGTAATAATTGACTCTGGTTTATGATCTTATTTGTATTTTACAGTAAAACTGTAAATGAAAAATCTTGTAGTTTATATATATACACATAGACATATACGCATACATACATATATATATGAATGGTGTTAAAAGAAAGATTTTCTGAAGGCACAGAAAGCTGTAGACAACACTTCCAAAAGAACTATAGAAACTGAGCTTCTCCAGAAGCTGAGCTGTGACTGTCACAGTGTGGCTTACTTGGCATAGTAAACATCATCAGCTTATTTCAGCGTGTAGTTGGAAGGTGAGATCTCCTGAAAGTTGATGCTAGTTCTGTGTTCTGATTCTTCTGTTGTTTTTTAAATCTAGCCCTGACTAGCAATACCTAATGATTTTTTTAAAAATAAAAAAATAAGAGTGGAAACTTTGAACATTAATCAATAATCACAATTGGAACGTGCCCAGAAAGGCCTGAGAAAAGACCTGTCATGGAGAGATTTAAAGCTTGTGGAGCTGTGTGCCACACTTTGCAAAGAGCAGTTTGGAGGAGAGGATTTTGATGGAAAACACATCTCGCTGTTTCTGTGATAAAACCCTGCCATTCAGGAAATCGATGCCTTACCCTCGTCTGGGCTGCACTCCCTGTTTTGAATCCTGGGCAGTGTTTTTACCTTATCTAAAAATGCCTTAAATAATCTGGTTTTGTAAATTGAAGCAAGTAATGAAATGTGCATTGCAGTTTGAGTGAATCAGCCCTGGAGAACCACCACCATTTGGAAAATGATGCTTTTTCGGACAAGTCAGAGAGAGATAACGTAGAAGAATCGGAGAATGAAACACATGAGAACAGCCGGAAGACAAACGAAAGCGAGAGTGATCAGTCAGAAATCCATGGAGAGGTCTCTCCGGGAAGGAAAGGGACGACTTACATTGAACAGATCTATGAGGAATTTGGGGAGGTAAAAGAAAAAAAATTATTTTAATCACTGCCTGTTTCTGTTAAAATGTCTCTCTTCGTAGTATTTGTCATTCAGCCTTTTAGACGTATGGCAGTTCAGAACCAAGTTTGTGAGTTCCAGTGTTTTACACATAAAGCAATGCACAGCTTTCTGCTAAATTATGTTGAATTATCATGTGCTCTAATAATAATGCATTATGAACATCAACACCACGACTGTGCTTTGGCGTGTTTCCAGCATCAGCGATTACTTTAACCAGTTACTGCATTAAAGAGCTGCCTAGCACTGACACGGTGCTTTGTGGAGCCAGCGGGGGGGCAGTTTTTATTCTGGGCCTGTGTCCTGGCCAATTAGAATACTCAGTCCGAGTGTGACAGAAAATATGATGCTTTCATTTTTTCATTATGCATGGAACATCCTTTTTGTGTGTCCTAATGGAGCACTTGAGCCACTTGATTCCTAAATGACAGTTTCTTGTAGGAAAGCCATTTCTCCTGTCATTTAACAGCAGTTTCAGTTCCATATAAGAGCCTTTGTTAGCTGGATGTCCCTGTGACACCTCTGAGGAAGGCAGCAGTAGGGAGCTGGGGGAGCCGCGTGTGTTTGGTGAGAATCAGTCCAGGCCCGTAGTGGAACTGAGAAGGCTCTGAGCATTCCCTTGCCGGTTGCTTCAAACAAGGAAGCCTTGTTGGTGCTTCAAAAAAACCCCACTTTGCTAGAAGGCTCTTTCTTTCTTAGAATCATAGAATTGTTTAGGTTGAAAAAGACGCATAAGATCATAGAGTTCCCCCGTTAACTGAACAATGTCAGATTCACCACTGAAGCATGTGCCCTAAGCAGCACGTGTCCATTAAACACCTCCTGTTCGTTTCTCCACAGACTCCTTATAGCAGGACAACCTACATGAGAGACCACAAAAGAGCGTCTCTGCTGTACCGCCTTGCAGAGGTGCAGGAGGAGTTCACTTTTGCCTCCTCCTTTCCACAACCCAGCCTCCCCTGAGAGCAGCGCTTTGTGCTCTGGAGGCACCAATCCTGGCACCACGGGTTTGCTGCCATTTCAGATGTCAGGTGTGAAGTGCAAGTCCCTGTTGCAGAAATTGTGCTTACAAACAGGACTGTTGCCTACAGAGACAAAAAAAACAATTAAAAATCTCTTCTTTTTTGCATCTCACCCCTCAAATCCCACCCCAGACCGACAGCAAATAGTAAGTGGGTCCAAACAGGGAAGTTTGAATATAGCTGAGCAACAAAGCAAGAGCAAAATGAACTTTTTTTCTGTCAGCTGCTTATTTTGAAATGACGTTTTGCCCATGAGCTGTCCTAGCCATGGCAGGCTGATACTTTGATGTTTGAAATGAGCCTTACAGGGAACACTGATACGTGTATGTGTATGTGTGTGTGTAATAGATCTCTGCCGTTTTACATTAAAATTATAAAAATGCCATACAAACCAAATGGAAGGAACTAAATTTCTGCTGTAGAGTGACACTGTAGTGTAAAATAAGGCTAACCACAGGGTGACTGCTCAGGCAGAAGTAGCATTGAGTGGTCTTTGAAAAAAAGTGCCATGTAGCCTAGGTGTTTTATTAGGTTACTGGCCAAGAGCTGGGGCTGTAGTCACCAGTGACACACGGGACTGGATGTTGGGTTTATCCCACGGGTGACAGTAAGGTAAGGAGTGTGTGCAGTGACGTAGTTAGCTATCAACAGTGGGTGGAGAGATACCAAGGTAAACACATGCCAGGTAATAACATCAACTGTCATCTTAAACTGAGACGGCTGTCTCTCAGTCTCTGTGTACAGTTCAGATTTCACAGGACAAAGGTCACAGGTGCAAAATACCAGTTTTAAATTTTCAGCTTGGCTTTGAAAGCTTGCTTGAAAGGTGTGCACGTATGAAAGTGCACCTCTGTGCGTTCAAAAGGTGCGTGCTTGTGCATCTGGAGTCACAGTTTTGCCTTGGTTGCAGTTGGAATGTGAAGGCAGAGACAAGTGACAGAAGGACTTCGAGATTGTAAAAGGTCATCCAGAATATAAAAAAGGTAGACTGATAACAAACAAAAACCCCTTTTTTCCCCCAAGCTTTTAGTTTTAATAAGTTAAAAAAAGGAGTTACTGAGGGTGACGGATTTTAAGGGAAAGTAAACCAGAAGTTACGTGAAGTTGTTCTCATCCTCCTGCACCTTCTTCTCCTTCCCTTTACAGCCGTCCATTCTGCAGTGATTCATTCTGGGTAACATTTTGTACAGCAATTTCAACGTGGTATTAATTTATATTGCCAATACACACACACTTGAGAACCTGGATAAATAATGAAAGTTCTGACAGACCCGTATATACTGTAAGCCCTAGCTGATGCTGTGGTATTACATTCTTTGATGGTTTCCATTTGTTCTTGGAGCTGTGTATTGCATCAGACTGTCACAAGAAGAATGGTACAATAATGGAAAAGCAAGGAAATTAAAAGAACTTTTTTGTTCCTCACTGCAAAATTCCCCTCAGCCTGCAAGCTGGCCTTAGTATGTTTCTGCATGACTAGTAAAAGATCTGACTGAGAGCCAAGAAGGTGGTGCTGGGAATGCTCAGGTGGTGAAAATGAGTGTTCAGTGATTTCAGATCCTATCTGGATATGCTGTTTGTGGTGTCCCAAACCTAAGTCCATTCCAGAAGTGGATCTGTGCCCTTTTTCTCATAGAAATCTCTTGCCTAAAAACAGTAGAAAGCCCAAGTATTCTCTTCCACTGTTAAATTATGGTGCTTAGGATGCATTAAAATGAGATTCATGCTTGAAGATATAATTTTCTTTCTCTAGTGGCTTGAAAGGCCCATTCCTCCCTTTTAATGCTCATGTAGCCCCACTGAATGCAGAGGAACTACGCAGTTATAGCAGGAACCACAACATAATCAGTGGCTTTTTCACCATGACCTGCACTTTGGCTGTGAAGGGCCCTGAGCAGTGAGTGCCAGTGCTGTAGTTTCTGTGCAGGTCACCTGGCAGTGGGACCTCTGCTGTACTTGCACTACCAGTTTGTCTCATTTGGATTTTGGAGGACTGCTTCTGTTCTTTGTTGTTTACTCATCTCCTAAATTTTCCTACCTGTATAATAGTAAATATTACAGTCTCTCATTTGCTGAGAATGGGACTGAGAGTAGCTACACACCCCACCAGGCTGCAGTGATGCTGTAACAGCCCTGGGCATGTCCACACCTCCTGAGGGACTGCAGTGCAGAGTCCCCCTGGTTAATGCTGGTCCGGGTTGGCCCATCGCAGTCCTGAGGTGTGTGAAGGCAGAGGCTCAGGAAGGAGCACAGCAGAAGTGTCCTCCCTGCCTCCTGCCAGTTCTTGGAGAGGCCCAGGGCTGCTTCTGCCACTCCCTTTAGTGCTTTGAGGATTCGTGTCTACTGAGACAGAGCTGACGTCTCTTTGCAGTGGTGTAGCTGAACATCCACCCTTGTATGCCTGGGTGAGCTTGGACACTCCAGGTAAATGCACCCGCAAGAAATGGTTTTCCTCTTTCTGCCCTCAACTTCCCTTTTCCCATTGTAGACAGGCGAATCGTCTCAAACAGAAACTGTCTCTGAGGAGAACAAGAGCCTGATGTGGATCCAGCTGAAACAGCTGCGACCTGGCATGGACCTGTCGCGGGTGGTGCTGCCCACCTTCATCCTGGAGCCACGCTCATTCCTTAACAAACTCTCTGATTACTACTACCATGCTGACCTGCTTTCCCAGTAAGCAGCACACAGAGCCTGTCTGACCTGTGCACTTTTCTTATATTTACGAAAATGTGTTAACGGTGTTAGCTTGGTGCTGGCTAGGGTGCGTTTCTGTGATTGAAAGGCTCCCAAATAATACTCAGGTCTCTGGAGTCCACGTAAATCGAACCAGACACCAACTACAGTGACCTTTTCAAGATGTGCTGCTGCCAGTGAGGGGCAAGGAAAACAGTTAAAACTCTGGACAAAACTACCTTTGCACATCTGCATTTGCCAACATTGACTGTGACTGGTGGGGATCCAGCTCATGTGTTGGAGCATCTCCCAACAGAGCTCTGCCACCTTCTGGTGTACTCGTGTACAGAGGGGAACAGGACAGAGCAAACAATTGTCAAGCACTTCTGCCCCCAAAAGCAATATAATTATGTTGATTGATAAACAAATGAGAAACGTCTTTTAACACCACTGATGAGAGAAACCTGCTGGGAGCAGCAGAGTAGAAAATAGAAAATGTTATGCTTGCAGATAGGACCAGCCTTGTCAATGAGATATGCCTGGTGTATTTTTAAACCACTGCATGCAATATTTGAATAGCAGCACTACTTAATCATGTTTATTTCACTGCTTCTGGGTAATTTTAGAATCGTGGTATTTTCAAGCCTTGTTTGTGGTATTTGTAACATCTGAAGTTAAGGAAATGGTTCTTGCTGGTGCTGAGATCTAAGAAAAAGAGGTTTGGAGGTTTTGTTAAATAAACCTCTTTGTGGTGTGGATGATCCTTCTGAATGGATTTTGCAAGAACTTATCCAGACTGATATTCAAATCTGACTAAATGGTTGGAAATACCTGAAGCTCTGTGGTTTATGTTTACCTCCCACTTATCTTTGAGTCGGGAGAGGTTGAATGAGATGACCTTGAGAAGTCCCCTCCAACCTAAATTATTGTAGCGCATCAGCTTCAAAGATTGCTTAAAGAAGAGGGAAACAAAGAAAATGGGAGAAAAATAGAATTTGATCCTGGTGGAGTAAGCATTATTGGGTTTATGAATCACACTGTATACTGTTAGCTGTAACTAAATGCTGGAGTGAGTCCAGTCCTGCATTAACATACCTGAACGTCCAATTAAATCTGATACCCTCCAGAAATGTTATTAGACTTTTTTGCAGGAGCACAGGGCAATGGGTGCCACTTTTTTAGAGTTTATATGTGTCTTATGTGATGTACATTACTAAAAAAAATATTAAAATATTTCTGCTAGCAGACACCTTTTTCACTGGAAGCAGCACCAAAGTTACTTCCCTTTCGTACTGGGGAGATACCATTGAAATTCATGTTGTTATACTGGTATGAAATGAATGAGATGTGTGAACAGTATAATAAAGAGCACTTTATGTTCTGTCCTGCAGGGCGGTCCTTGAAGATGATCCATACAGTCGAATGAAGCAAGTATTGAGGTGGTATCTGTCTGGCTTCTATAAGAAGCCAAAGGTAAAAGAGTGCATGAAGTTGGGGTTGCAACAGGCATTGAAATCTTCTGCTATGGTTGTGTATTTCTTTATTGCCTTTCTTTTGACACTTCACCTCTCATACTGTTTAGGAGACTTTGACCATTCCTTTTAAAACTGAAGTTGCATTTGGTTTCAGAGTAGATATTGAGTGCAAAATAGCACTGATCAACATCAGAGCCTTTGCACTGGGCAGTTAGAAGGCAAAGCTAGTCATCAACAAGTAACAAACATGTCCTCAGAGACAAGGTTTTTCCTGTTGCTGAAAGCAGGTCTCATTTCTCTTTTCACGCCTGTTAGTACCATAGTGCCATGTTTCCACATCAGTATACACTTACTGCATATAGTAGCAGAAATAATAATAGTTTGATCATCTTGTAAAGTTTTAATCAAAGATTAAGTTGGTGAGAACAGCAGATGAATCCATGGCTCGGATGTAACCAGTTCTTCAGGTTTTATTCTTGTGATTGACTTTAAAAACATCAAGGAAAATGATTATGTTGTTTTGTGGCCGTCTCTGTAGAGCTGGATTGCAAATCTTCATTTGTAGCAGGTTTTTTTACTTTGTTTTTCAGGGAATAAAAAAGCCATACAACCCTATTCTGGGAGAAACGTTTCGTTGTTGTTGGTTTCACCCTCAGACGAACAGTCACACATTTTACATAGCAGAACAGGTAAGGCCCTTTATCCAGATGCTCAGGTGTTGCAAACAGCTGCCTGCTTGCACGTCCGTGCGTAGGAACACCCTCCTCATCTCCCCCTGGGAGTGGAACTTGGAGTCTTCAGTAAAGGCCTTCCCATGGAATCTGCCCTACTGTTTTCTTATTGTTAGTAAAATGTGGATTGTGTTGCTTCTGTCAAAAAGGGCATAAAATGCGTAACCAAATCCTGCCTTCCTTTATTTTTAAACTCTCTATAGTGATTTTAATAGAAGTAAATTAAGGGCTTGTCACTATGGCTTTGGGAATAAATGAAGCACAGAGCTCACAAGTAAACTGGCCTGACAAAATTTAATTTGAGATTTACTGTGTTAATAAAGGGATCTGAGGACCTTGTGGACTTTGGTACAAGGACTCCCTGTTTCACGTGCGGTTTTTTCCTATTTCAGAGAATTTTTATTTTGTTTTATTTTATGTCATCCACTGCAGCCATTTTACAGAGGTTATTCAGATGCTGCCAGAATGTTCTGCACTGTCATTCATTGTGCTGAAAATCTGACAGTGCACCTCTTGGCCTCAAATTGATCTCAGATGCACAAGGACAAAAAAAATACAATGTTGGGGAGAAAGTTTATGTGTAGAATCATAGAATGTTAGGGATTGAAGGGACCTCTAGAGATCATCTAGTCCAACCCCCCCTGCCAAAGTGAGATCCCCTAGGGCAGCAACACAGGAACGCGTCCAGGTGGGTTTTGAAAGTCCCCGGAGAAGGAGACTCCACACCCTCTCTGGGCAGCCTGTGCCAGAGCTCCGTCACCCTCACAGTGAAGAAGTTTCTCCTCATGTTGAGATGGAACTTCCTATGTTCTAGCTTATACCTGTTATTCCTTGTCCTATTACTGAGCACCGTTTGAAAAGACACAGGCCTCTTCTTCTTGACACCCACTCCTCATATATCTGTATACATTAATAAGGCCCCCTCTCAGCCTTTTCTTTTCAAGAGTAAACAGCTCCAGTTCTCTCAGTCTATCTTCACAGGAAAGATGTTCAAGTGTATATAATGGTCTCACATATAATGTTCCCTCCTTTAACACTGCCGTTGATGGTACTGATGGGGCTTAGAGGACTGTTGAGTCCTGCAGTCTCCATCTTGCACTTTCCCTAGAGCCTGTGTAACGCTGTGCGAGGCTGTGTGTGCACTCCCCGTGCTCTGAAGCTGCTGTGACCTGTGCCTACTTTGCTTCTAGGTCTCCCATCATCCGCCAGTGTCAGCTTTTCATGTCAGCAACAGGAAGGACGGATTCTGCATTACTGGCAGTATTCTAGCTAGGTCCAAGTTCTATGGTAAGGCATTAAGCCTGGGCGTCTTCAAGGTAACATCTGGGAATCGTTTTTTGTTGTTTTTCAATCCCTTCAGAGTGTGTTGAGAGTTAAGAACAAAGAAATATTTAAGGGATCTACCACCAGGGCACCTTGTTTCAGCTCGCCTGGGTTTTTCCAGTTTCCACCATTTCAGTGGGAGATCACATTAACGTTAAAAAAAATAATAATCAGAAAAAACTGAGAACTTTAAAAACCTGTTTTTCAGAAGGCAAAGGTTCATGAGAATGTGTGGGCGTGGCACAACCAATTGGTTGTCAGACTACTTTGCGCATGCTCGTGGAGGAGTCATTTTATAGCTATCTTTTGCAAAAGTCTCTGCACAAGTGTAACGATTTATGTAGCTCCCAGGTTTCTGAAAGTTGAACCCTACAGCTTCAAAATGTCCTCGAATCTTTTCCTTTCAATGGAGACAGCACAAATGCAGGCTCTGAAACAGTGTTGCTGCCTGAAGCGGATTTTTTTGTTGAGACAAATGCCTCTTAAGTACGATCCTCTGATAAATGTTACTTGTTGAAACACTTGTAAATAGTCATTGCTGTCCTGTAAATTTTACTTGTTATTTTGGATCATACACAACCAGAAAAGTCGTGAGGACAGAAGGACCTGAGAACCTTCTAAGCATTGGAAGTGCTTTCTACATCCCACTAATGTCTTACTTAATCTAGTGCCCTTTCTGCAACAGCGGCTAACTGCCAGAGCAAATATGAGTCATACAGCAGAGAGTTTGTTAGAACTGCCTCCCTCCAACAGTAAATGATTTTCAATCCTGAATTATTAGTCTTTCATATCACTTCTTTCATTAATGACCTACATTCAAATGGATATTTGTTTTTAAGTAGGATAATTGACCAAGTATAACATGCATTTTCTAATAGTGTTGTATTTAACTATTTAATCTATATTTTAATATGTATTTGTTCTTTTTAATACTAGGTAACTCACTTTCTGCACTGTTGGATGGGAAAGCAAAACTTATGTTTCTAAACAGGGGGGAAGATTATATAATTACTATGCCATATGCCCACTGTAAAGGTAAGTTACGACTATTCAAAGAGGACATGAGCAGAAAGAACCATGTAATGATATCTTACTGACTGACTTTGTGCTGGCTTGCTTCTTCCTTCTTGAATGCCTGGCACTGTAGGGTCTGGTAATTCCAGGGAGCAGTTGCTCCACACATGAATCAGAGCACGCAGCAGAAGACTGGTAATCCCCATCGAAGTCTTTTTGTCTGTGCAGAACGGTCTGTGCAGAGCTGAGGACAAAATTAATCCTATCTAAGTTAGTTTTCATACTATATAGAAAAAAAACCCAAAACACTGTGTATATGCGCTGCAGATAAAGTGAAGATGGAAAGAGCTTCTGAGGATAAGTTTTTCAAAACTGAAATTGTTTAATGTATTCTGGCTTTTTGAGAATAAAGGAAATTCCTGGATTCTCTTTTGATTTCTCTGTTACTCGAATCATGATATTCCTCAGTGCTAGCTGCCTCAGTGAGGCTGAGAGCTGTTACTGTGTGGCTTTGCTCTGTTGAGCTGCGTGTGCGCTGAGGCCAGGGTACAGCTGCTGATTCACTGCTGTAACTTTGCATTTCTCCTCAGGAAGCTAAGTGTCTGTGGTATTTCAGCTACACTGATAAAATCATTCCTACAGCAGTGATCCAGTTTGAGGTCTTGAATAGTTTTATGTTGACATGTTGATCTCTAAGTTAATAGCTACCTAAAAACAGTAACTTCTGTACATCACGCCTTCTGTGAACTGTTTCTGTGCATAAATCTTTTTTCTTGTCAATTTTTCTTTTTCTGCAAATGACCCTTTCAGAAAGTGGTAAGCATGTGTAAAAAGGACTCACCTGCATGACTTCTAGTCTCCCAGATTCTACTGAATCCTGTTACAGTTCCTCTGCCCCATCCACCCTGTGAGAAGTAACTGGGTCTGTTTAATCACTAGTATAAATGAAGCTGCTGGACACAACTTTCCTTATTTTTCCTTTCCCACTTCCAGCTAGCCACTGATGTACTAGCACTACCTGTCAAGCTGTTTCCAGACTGGTGTAATCAATGGGAAATGGGGACTCAGGGGAGGATTCTTCATGCTTTATAGTCAAGAGCCTTTTCCTAGAAAGATTAGTTTCTGTCTTTTCAAAACTTTAAGCCAAGTAGTAAATTTCACAGTGTGTCAGTGAGAGTCAGTCTGAGTTGAGAAAGCAGATTGCTTCCATTGGAGCCTCTCTTAAGTCTCAGTTTTTCCCTTTCAGGACTTTTGTATGGTACCATGACAATGGAGCTTGGAGGGAAAGTTACCATCGACTGTGAGAAAACTAACCACAGGGCAGAACTGGAATTCAAGCTAAAGGTGAGAGGCACTGCAGCCCTATTTTGAATGAGTCTCAGGCTTGCCCCTGTGCCCAGGAAGCCCGAGTTTCACTGTCAGCTGGCTGGCTGCTGGCCAAACGCTGTGTGTTCGGCAATGACTGTGTGGCTCCTGGTTACAAAGGTACAGTTGTTTGTGCCTGCAAAATACAGTGAGGTGTACAAACCGCTTTGAGTAAAGTTAGGATATGGATCTCCAGTACCCACCACGTACATACTCCTAACTTGCAGGTATTACAGTGACCCATACCTTGTGTTCCTCAAGGCTACAGGACCTTGCCTTGGTGATAGGGTAAGAGTCAGTTTTTGGGCAGATATTTTGAATGGCAGTCGCACTGACAAGCCGCACCGGCATTGCCTCGTACTGACTTGTGTGTGTAGCTGTTCCCTCCCTTAGAAAGCCTGCTGATTCAAATTTATGGTATGCAGATAACACAGATACATTTTTGATCATTCCTGTACTTACATGTGTTAAAATTTGGAAGGAAAAATGATGGCCTGTAATTCTTCTTGGACAGTTAATTTGTTTTTTGAGGACCATCCCTTTCTTTTGTGTTACAACATACAATTTCTTGCCTGGGCATGAAATAAAAGATGGAGGACTGAAAGACTGCAGAACTTTGCCGTAGCCAACATACATGCAAGGGATTACTGGGGTTAGGGGAGTCTTTTGCATACTGTGTTTTTCTGGGGGCAGTAATAATCTTCTGTCTTTCTTTGCTCTTACAAAGTAAATTGTTGCCCCATGTACTTCCTTGACATTTGCATAAACTTGTCTTTAAATCCTATTCCTCCAATAGGAGTGTTGGGGCTAATGGAGTATTTCCCAGATTTTGATTGCTGTCATCTCAAACCTACAAACGCTTCAGAGTTTTCTGGCTTGAAAACAACACACTTAGTTCAAACATGACTCCGTGGTCCCTGAGGTGTAATTATGTGCTCTGCTTTGAATAGTTCTTAACCACATTTTTCAGTAGAATTGTGAGAATTTGAACCTAAACCCCAGAACTTTGTTATTAATTTGGATATGTATCAATTATCCACATTGATTCTTGAGATCCTTGTGATTTCTTTTTCTGTGAGTGTTGTAGGAAATTTGGGTTTATGTTGTTATTTTTTTAGAAAGAAAAGGTTGCTCTGCACAAAAATTATTGGAAAGTAGTTGCTAAAATATCTGAAGAAATGTTGTGTGGTATGGATGGAAAAGCTGGTCACTCTATCACTGCTGTTTCCTGTGTCTGGCAGGCAGGAGGTGGGGGAATTTTCCATTGTTGTGAGAATCTTTTCCTTGACTCTGGAAATACCCTTTTTTTCTTTTTTTGTCTGCTGCTGACAAGAGCTTCTTCACAGGGGAGACTTTGGGCAGATGCAGCCGTCAGCAGCGGCACTGCTGTTGCTATGTCATAAGCAGAAGAGTCACCAACTGCGTTAGTGCTGCACCTTGTCTTTGGACAAGGCTGCAGGTATAAGGGTGAAAACTGTAATGTGATTCTGCACAAGGGGAAGGACTTGCTGCCCACATGCACTTATCCCCACGTCTAGCTGACAATAAATGTATTTGCAATGAAGGCAAGACCCTGCACTGCTGAATGATCTCCCCTCCTGCAGCTCTCACAGTGATTTTGATATTACAAACAAAAGGAGGAGGGCACAATGCTAGATGGTCAGAATGTGTGTTAGAATTCATTCCGCCTTTCCCCAGAAATAGTGGAAATCAAGCAGCTTTCACTTCCCTCCTGCCGCATTACTGTCTTTGGCGTCCTTCCATTTCTCGTTAAACTGATCGCGTTTTATATTTCTATTCTCCCCTGACAGCCTTTCTTCGGTGGCAGTGCGAGTATTAATCAAATCTCTGGGAAGATTAAATCGGGAGAAGAAGTGTTAGCAAGTCTCAACGGACACTGGGTAACATGCGATAATCAAAATTGCTGACAGTTTAAGTGCGCGTGGCAGCAGAGTGCGTGGGAGGACTGGCAGCCCTTGGCTGGCTCTGGGGCCACAGAGGACCCGTGTCCTGCCTCTGCCTCCATCCCCAGGGAGCGCAGGCAAGACCAGCTTTCCGGGCCACACCTCTCAAGGTCATTTATGCTTCTGTAGTCCCATCCACCTGCAGTGTGAGTAACACTTGTGCTCCCAGAGCCTGGGCCACAGCTGCAAACAGTGAAGAGAGTTTCTGTCAAAGCTTTGTATTTAGGGTCCCAGGCTTAGGACAAGCACAGTGAGGGAAGGAGACAGAGACTTCCTTTTGTCTTGTGTTCAATACTTGCTCAGCTACAGCAGTATCAAGAATATTGTGGAGTTTTAAAGTCATTATTCTCACAACAAATCTGTATGGTAGAAGATGGATATTCCTTTGTTCCTGAGGTGAAGGACAGGGACATAGTTTCAGTGAGGTTCTGTCTGTGTCAGAGCAGCGATCAGAGCAGCTAGCACCTTTGCACCTACTGTCCGCAAGTGAACCACTCAAAGGCATCCTTAAGCCAAAATCCAGCAAGAATATATTTACGTGGTGAAGGATGTAGTCTGGAGTGTTGGCTGGGAGTTCCTTGTAACCGTGGCAAAAGCAGTGAGCCCTGGCTCTGGGCCGGACACTTAAGTGTTGATCTCAGATACATTTAGACATTTACAACTTCTTTATAGCTGACCTATGCACCCTTTCCAGTCTGTAGAAATTGACACAAGATTTGTCTCATCTTAAAGCAGATATTTGTAGTAGGTCAGGTGAACTGTGCCTGGAAAAAGCCCTTTTTATAGTGGAGTCCTAACCATAGTGTAGCCTTTGGTACTGGACTCCTCCCCTCAGGCAATCTGTCTTTTTACATAAAAAGCTAATGACCACTTTGGAATTGGAAGATTTGCACTTTCTAGACGTACACAAGGAGATTTGCTTCCGGTGCCTGAGTAACTGTTCCATTCTGAGCTCCCTTTCCTGCAGAATGAGCCTCTGCCATTGTGAGTTGTGCTGGATGGTGGAGTACCTTGTCTGCAGTGGGTCGAACACCATCCATGAGAGTGTGTAATCAAGTGGCTCCCTTGGGGCGCCGAGCCACATGGTTGCGTACTCCTCAGCTTCCAGCCGTCTGTGTGTGGGTTTTATCAGCCTGAAAATAATTTATTCCTCCCTTCTTCTTTGTGCTGTTGTTTGTGGTGCACAAAATTAGAGTGATGTATAAAAGAAGTTAAATGGCTTTGAAAGGGTGACTCCATAAGCTGCTGTTTGCTGTTGAGTGCTGTGAATAGAGTAGCTGCTGTGCAGCAGTAAGGTTGTGGTTTGTTCCTCTCCCTGCGGAGAGTATTGGCCTGCTCTCCTGAGCTCTGCAGGCTTTTCCCAACAGAAACCCTCACAGCTGAAAGACTAATTCTCTGCCTCAGAATCTGAAAACCCACCTGAATAAAGAAGGGAAGCAAATCTCAATGCTTCTCAGCCCCAGGATCAAAGTAGCTGCTCAAGGCTTGCATATACACCCCTTAGAGATGCACGCAGTGGCACTTGGTAATGCCAGCCTGTCTCCACCTTTCCACAGCTGGGGCCTCTTGGGGACCTCAGATCTGTCCTGGAACTGGCATCTCAGGACATGGCAGAGGAAGTCCTGAGAGAGACTTTGAGGAGGGATGAGAGTCCCACAGGGCTGGAAGAGTTTCACAGCTAAAGATGTGGGAAGTGGACTTTGAGACATGCATCAAGAGACTGTGGCAGGGGAAGAAATGCATCAGCTGGATACAAAGAAATTAGACAGTGACAGGCAAAGCTAATAGCCATGACATAAATACGGTTTTCATGATACACCATGTCCAGACAGCTCACTGGCACCAATGCACATGCTGCTCAGCAGCTGTAATTGTCTGATTCATTCCACTTGCAGTCAGTGTCGCGCTCTTCCCTATATGCTCTGTAAAGTACCCTGTCTGGCTCCGCAGCATTGCTGCGGCTATGAGCCAGGCTAGGGAGCAGCTCAGGCTCAGTTAAGCAGGATGTCTTGGTTTGAGCTAAACAGAACCAATTCTGTCCGGTGATTTTACTTTTCAGCTCAGTCTCTTATGAGAGGCTGCACTTACTGAGGTTAACAGCATGTTTTTGTAGACAGTGCCTGCTACTAGAAATGATAACGCCTGGTGTTTACAGTTACTGCCAGGGATGGGCGTGCAGAAAGGCTCTTGCTTATACTTGTAGTAACTGAGGTCACTGCTGGATCTTGTGTAACATATTGCAGGTGCCAGTAAGTAAAAGGGTTGTGAGGAAGTAAAAAGTCGCACCTCTGGGGAGGAGTGGACAGGACAGATGACCCAAACCTGACCAGCAAAGCATCTCATTCCATTCCATTCCATTCCATTCCATTCCATTCCATTCCATTCCATTCCATTCCATTCCATATACATTATATTCAGTATACAGCTGAGGGATCACGGGGGTTAAGTTGTTCTTCAGTGACTGGTGTCAAAGGAGGCCTCGGTCCATTCTTTTGCCCTCGATCCCAATTCTGAGATCCCAAACCCAGCTCCTGTATCTGATTTCCATCTGCTGCTGAGTCTGAGACTTCCCTGGTGCTTTCCTGCTGTGCAGCATCGGTGGGGATTGCTGTTGGTGGGACTGGGTTTGATATAGGTTTTGTTTATATTTTATTGCTTTAATTATTTTCTTATTAGTGCTATTACTGTTTCATTAAAGCTTGGTCTTTTCCAATCCATAAATCTGTCTGCCTTATTTCCTTTTCCTTCCTGCTTTGGGGGGCCGATGGGTTAATAGAGAGCATCTGTCATTCATTTGGTGGCTGGCCCTGCCTTAACGCTTGACACAGGGACACAGCAATGTTGTTTAGCCAGCCTCAGATCAGAGGAGTGTTGCTTAATAGTTGGCTGCCGAGTAAATTGGCAAGCAATACGGATGAAGGACTCCCAGCATTTTGAAGTGCTAAATGAAATTCAGGAGCAGTGATAGAAAAATCTGGCTAAAGTGAAAAAAAAAAAAGAGTATGGCACCTTTAGCTTTCCTTTCTGGAAAGGATGATATTTTCTTAGGCGCTGTGTGAAATTTCAGTGTTGAGGAATAGGAGAAAGAATGGAAAAGGAGCTGGGGATCTTGTTTATGTGGGTGCTACCTAGGAGGAACAGTGGGGAAGGAAGAGCATCTTAGGACTTCTGAGGAATGACACAAAGGACCATGTCCCTTTCTGATTCTTCTTTGATTAGTTCAAGCCAGTGTTTCCGGCAATGCCTTGCTTCATTAATTGTAGAAACTTTTGGAAAATGTTCAGTGAGATTTAATGGGATAGAGGAGGAAAGAAACCTTCTAACCAAGCCCTATCCCTGATCATCATCCGGAAGCAGCTTCCATTTGTCAGGATTATTTTCTGCCTTGTGTTTCTGATTGTCATTAACCTTTTACCTTAATTTTCCTTGTCAGGATGGGGAAGTGCATATAAATGAGTTGAAAAACGGAAACACGGAAATGTTCTGGAACCCAACCAGTGAAGTACGAAGGCAGAGACTGAAGCGCCATATTGTGCTGTTTGAGGAGCAAACAGACTTTGAGTCAGAGAGGTAAGGAGCGCTGGGAATGCCTCGGTGCTACTTCCCCAGTGAAAGTGGGGCTCTGATCAGAAGGCTCCCATTCCTCTGCACAGTCCTAGAAAGGCAGTGACCTGCTTTGCCTGCACATATTACCCAGCCATTTACCTGTTTTTTTCCAGTCTGTTAACTCTGGAATATTTCCATGAAGTGTAGCTCTGCAATAACCAGAGAGCTGGGCTGAGAAGTAGCTGAAATAACATTTTTTTCTGCTAAAATAATAACTCCTTGAGCTTCAGAGATCATGAACAGAGTCTCTGTAAATGCTGGAATATTTTATAGAAGGGCAAGATGTCAATCGGAGGTCAGATGTCTTGTTAAGAAAGGTTGTTTCAACCACAGGCTCTTAAATTAGATGCAGGAATCAAGTCCTGGCATGAGCAGAGCAGAAGTGTGAACCACATAACTGGATTTTATGAGAGAATGTAATTAAACAGGGATGTTTAACCCTGCCCCATAATCTCAGCTGAGATCTCCAGTGAAGTCTGCACCAGTGGTTTTTTTAGGGTAATCCAGATTACCTAAAAATGCAGTCCTGGCGCATGATTTAGGAACTGGAAGGAGTGACTAACTGATGCAATGAGCATCTCCAAGCCAGTTCTTGAGCAGGAACAGATAGAGCAACGTCATATGGCACTGGCTTCAAACCAGGTGGTGCTACCATCTCACCAGTACAGTTAGCCAGTACCAGCTAACATCCTAAACCAGTACATGCAGTTTGCTGCCTTACTTTGCATTACTTACTCTGCGTTACTTTGGCCACTACTGTCAGTATTTGGGGGTTACAGCACATCACTAAGAAGGTTCCTCTTTTAATGAGTAAAAAAAGGGGTGGCATGAAAACAAAAACACATGAACATGTAATTTGTTCTGGACAGCAGTGGACATCATGGGCAATGGAGTCTGTGTTTGTAACTTACAGTCCAGGAATTGCCATTGTCACAGAGCAAACTGCAGCACATTTCTCTGTTAATCTTCTGGAGAAGATTCTTTTAAAGGAGATGAGAAATCTTAGTCTTGTGGACAGAGAATCTCCATTTCTCTGTTTACCAGGGTACTGCCAGAGCTGACTCCCTTTGCTGCATCAGAGATTAATAATGATACAGGTATCCAGAGGAAAGAGGCAAAAGGTAGAATTCTGGGGATCCCTAGCAGGTGTTCCACCGAGCTCATTTTTGTGCTGACGGTTGCATGAATAAATTACAATCTAATCCGGGTTGTGTTCTGCCTGAATTGCTTAGTCGTTCCTGCAGTGCTGAAAATCACCTATTTTCACAAATGCTGGAGAGACTCTGAAGCTCACCATGGAGGGCCTCATTGTCTGACACATGCATCTCTTGATGAAGTAATTTGCCCTTGTCAAATAATTGTGCGTGTGTCCCTCTGAGGTTCTTAGAATTAGAGGACTCGCTTTGCACACCACCACATTCCTTAGGGCTGACTTTTTACGCCACTGCAGTATTTTCTCTCCTCCCTCCCCCACCCCCATCACTTTGAGCTTGAGTTGAGTTTCCTTCCTTTGTTTCTGGGAGAAAAGATTCATACACAGGAAAGTAGGAGTGACGTGTGAAAACAGACACAACAGTTATTTATCCAAGAGGCTGCATTTTGGAAGTGTTGTGTTAATACACGAAATATAATGAAAATGCCAGTATCCCTTCTAAACTAAGAGCTTCACAGCAAGCTCCAAATTAAATGCAGTAATGTATTCATCTTCTAAATGGAGGACCGGTGCTTTGTTGAGCTGGGAATACTGGAGCAGCCTGGATCGCCAGTGTCTTAACGCTAAACCACTTGGTAATGTTTTGGGAGAGTGAGCTGCTAAATTCAGAAGTATTTCCAATCTTAAATGAAGATTATAGTGCTCTAATTAGAGAGACTGTGGAGAAGCATATCACAGCTTGGCTATAGTTAAAAAAAAAAGTTAGTGATTTTTCTCTCTTAAAAGGCCGATCCTCTCCTCTGGGCAGAGGCTCAGTGAGACATCATATGACTGATTATGTATCTTTTGGCAGATGAAAGCAAGTGCGAGTGAAAGCTGGTGTTCATGCTTGCAGTTTGTGAGCACAAGTACATGTATGTTTCTTGCAGGTTTTGTCAGCTTCCTACAGATCTGGTTGCTAATCCTGTACAGAACTACAACATTGCATGTGCAGCAGCCAGCCATGCACATGAATTCATTTTCCAGTGCTTCTAAACTTTAAATATAAAGCCTTTATTTTAGGGACAGACATTAACGCAAAGAATCTAAATATAAATGATCGAAATGGTGAGGAAGATAAATTCTCCAGTACCCATCGCTCACCTCCAAAGAGGCCGCTGACCTCAATGAATTGAGCGTAACTATCTTGTAACTGACACAGACAGCACTGAAGGTTTTAATAAGTATCGTAGGTGGTGTTCCTAAGGGGAACAATAGATCACTGTACACAGCATTCAGTGCTGCCGTTCTCATAACATTCCTTTAACTTACAAGCCAAAAGTGAGGCTGAGCAATCCTGTTGCACTTCCTCTGGAGTATCAATAGACCAGACAAGTGTCTGCTCTGAGGTTCCAGCTGGCAAAATGTATTGTTGGTTTTAAGGTGGCTTAACTGGCTTTCCTGTTTATTTATAGGCTTTGGCAACACGTTACCAGTGCAATAAACAAAGGTGATCAACACAAGGCAACGCAGGAAAAATTTGTGCTGGAAGAGGAGCAGAGGAACGCTGCCAGGGAGCGGAGAGAGAATGGCACAGAGTGGAAACCGCTGCTCTTCCAGCATGACGCTGCAACTAATGAATGGCGCTACAAATATGAGGAGTGAGTGGTGGGGCTGGGGATTATGAACAGACCTTGCTGCTTGAGTCCTCAGGAATGCAGGCGAGGGTACAGAGCTGTAATTCAGGTCCTACTATGGCTCCATGTCATTATTAGAATTCGTGTTCCTTATGCTAATTGGGAATAGCTGGGAAGAAGGGCTGGGCAATGGAAAATCTGCTATGCCATTGGTGCAAATCCCTATTGCTGCAATCAAGTGGGGAATCATTTAGCAGAGCTTTTCTGCACTGTGTGAGCAGAGTTGACAACTGTGCTTTCCGCCCCTGGCAAGAAATGTGAAGCCTCTGGAGACTGAACCTCCCTATTTGTTGCTAGGAGTGGTGAGTGTAGAGGGAAGTATCTGTTACTTCTCATGCTGCATCAATCAAAACTCTGGTTCCTGTCAGGGATGAACGCCTGCCCTGATGAATGTGGAATTGGTGCATTGCTCTTAACACACCTAGTGTGAGATTCTTGTTTTTCTGATGTTTTTTCCTTTGGTCTCAAAAGTTTAAGACCTTGGGATCCTTTGAACGACATTGCCCAATTTGAGAAGAATGGGATACTTCAGACCATGGAGAGACACTTATCCACAAGGATGTCAAACCACAAAACAACATGCATAAACAATCAAATTACACGGCACAAGGTAAAAAGCCTTTTTTGTGGAAGATAATATTCTTAATGATTGTTTAGACACATAGCCCTTTTCTGCAGCATTTTCATGAAAGCACAGTATAGGCTGAAAGGTTTGTTTTGGATAAATGTAGCTTATGACTCTAGACATGCAATATCATTCCATCGTTAACTTCAATTATAATTCTTGGTTGACATATCCTATCCATTTTGGTTTTTTTATTCCACTTGGCGTTAGCGACAGTGACTCATACATTGGGTTTTGCATGTGACTGAGCTGAACTTCAGTGTTTCCAAAGCAGAAAACATCCCATAGTGAGGATGTGAGCCAGGTTTTGGAGTACACAACTGAGATACTGCAACTTCAATTTCAGTCTTTGCCATCTGCCTTTATCACTTACTTCAAGACAAAACACGACATCTCTCTCTATCCTTTTCCTTAACCCGGAATGACACTTTCTCATTTTATTGCATTTGGAGTAATATATGACATTCATAAAATGTTTTGTAAAAGTAGAACTGCTGAGCTAGCTAGATATAACCCCTATTACACTGAAGAATTTGTGTCTTATTATGTACATAGACTTTTCTTTTATAATCTCCCATATCTGAATGTCTCTGAAACAGTGACAAAGTTGAGGTTCATAGCTGCTTTTCAGACCCTCCAGTGAGAAGTTTGAATCAATATGTTTGGGTAGGGAGAAAGTTTCCAAACTGCATCAAGAAACTGGGTGTAAAAGTTCTGCGACATTTAAATCCTTCAAGAACCTTCTGAAAAATCTTCCTTGGAAAATTTAGTTCTAAATTCTTCTTCTTTTCATCCTTTCTCTTAAGTATCTGGTTGGTGTGTATGCAACACAGCAAAATAACTGTAAAGTTCACCACTAGTAGACGTCAGTTAAAGCTACAAAAAGAATAATTTGGATGCTATCATATGAGGAAACGCTTCTGTATGGGGCATGTGTGTAATATTCATTAGTAGAGGCCAGGAATCCAACTATTAGGAGTTGCTGAGAAAGCAGTCAGACTTCACAATCTCACAGATATTTGCCAGCACCCCAAACTACTTTGTTTAAAGCCAAACCGAAGAGTCTGTAATGTGAAGGTGACTGAGTCTCTTGTAATCTCTGTTTTATCCAGAGGTCTGCCAAAGACTGCAGGCGCCGCAAAACCAGTGATCAGCCGTCCAACCAGAGCCAGAACACAGAGAGCAGCTGTTCAACTCCAGAGTCAGTGCAGGAGCTCTCAGACGATGATGGCAAGTATTTGGGTATCATTGGGTCAGGATTTAATGTTCTTGCCTTGGTGTGCAATTCCTCGAGCCATCCGTGGGACATTTCCCAGCCCAGTTAATACCGTGGGCTCATAGCCCACAGGCACACACAGGAACATTTGGCTTTTCTATTCTCCGTACATACTACTTCTCTTTCTGCCTTACACTATACATGCCAACAAGGGTTTCCCAACTCTTGGCACAAACGTCTTGGAAAAACATACTGACATTCCAGTCAACAGGTAGGAAACAGGCTTTGTTTCTCATTCCCTTTTCTCAGCCTTTGTGGGAGATGACCTTGAACGTTTTAGAGATGGGGGCAGCTGTAAGCACTCCATTCCTCTCCCCTCGGCTGGGGAGCATGCTGCAAAAATTGTTTCCTGAGAGCCAAGGGGCACCAGGTTGTTGTCAGAGGACCCATCCCACTGACCTGGGTCTTCACGTGGAATATTCTTTCCCGTCTCCTTCTCCCAATGTTTCTGCCTTAAAGCATCCCCCTAGGTGTGAGCCACTTGCGGAGTGAACCTGGCTTGTGTTTCTTCACCACCACCAGAGATGGTGATGCAAAACATAATGGCCTTCAATACTTTGCTGCAGGGTTTGAAAGCCTGTGCGCTCAGTGTGGGAAAGAAATGAATCACCTGAAGGAAATTCATTCAGCCGTCTTATCCCTACAGAGAGCCCAACAGGACATACACAGGTAACCATTTTCTCTCATCAAATCAGTGATCTTAATGGGCTAAAAATAACTTGTGGCATTTAACTCCTTGCTGCAGTCTTTGGAGCGTCCTTATCAGCTGCAGGGGTGCAGTTAACAACTGTTTCAATAGGTAACCTATTAACACACTTGAAACAGAGAGGAAATCTGTTCCTGTTAAGACTCTCTTTATGGGCTGAAAAGCATCTCTTGGCACTCCCGACTGCAAAACCACCTCTTCTAGGCAAGAAGGCTTGGAGTCTCCCTTCTCATCAATTATGTTATATATTTGCTCTGTTTGCTGCAGAGATGCAGGTCTGTGGTTTAAAAACTGGGCTCCATGGGTGAAAAGCACTAAATTCCTGCTTTTTGTATAAATTGCTAATTGCCATCCAAGGGAAGCAGGGAGCACACCTGCTTAACCTACTGCTGGCAAAGTAGTACCTTGCCCTCCCCACAGAATCCTGTGGGGTGGGCAGGGTAGTTATTAACTGCCCTCAGCCCTGCTCATTCTTCTCTGCGTGAGGAGTGTTGCCCAACTCTCCTGAGCCATCAGCGGGATGGGATCACACACGAGGCCACCATTTCTGATTGTCACAGCCATTAGTGATACAGCTTTGGCTTTTCTCTGCTGCTCTTGCAAGTTCTTGTATTTGGGAAGATTAAGATGCACACCTCCCTCTGATGCACAAATAAACACACTGCTTACTTTCTTTTTCAGAAACCTCAGTGCTCTGAACAAAAAGTCCTTCCACAGGAAGGTCTCTTCTGAAAGCTTCCTCCTGGACTCTCGCTGTTGGTTTCTCCTCTGCATCTTTCTTACATGTCAACTATTCATTAATTATGTCTTCAAATAAAATCACTACGCTTGGCAGCAATAACGATTACTGGCTGCAGGAGGGGGGCCACTCGCACAGGGAGCACAGCAAGGCACCAAAGCACTTTAGAACCAACCCGGCAGAGGTGGAAGAAGGTTGAAGAATGAGGTTAAACAGGGACCTACGAACCTGCAAAACTTTGTTCCTGCAGATTATGTCATTTTTGCCTTTACATGTACATCTTCAAGGACCTCTTAACCTGTACGGGCCTTAATGCTGAAGCCAAATGTAGCTTTAATCGTGCAATTTGTTTTCTATGTCTTGTCATTTTCTGACACAATTCATAATTACCCAGCAGTATTGGTATCACCAAAACGGAAAACACCCCAGCATTTTGGAAAGGTCACACTGGCCTGGCTCGTAGCCCTACAAGTGAGGGAGCACAGCTGGGGAGTGGTGAAGAACTGATGGTCACGATGCCTGCTCAGCTGCCTTTAATTATGGGAGGGAGTTCACTTGGTCCAAAATATCCACCCTCTGGGATATTAAGTCATGATCTGTTTTGTCAGCACACACAGAATGGGACCTCAGGATGTGTTGTATTTTCCATTCCACGGGAACTGTAAATATGCACAATTTCCTAGAGCCGTTCCTCTTTAGGAAATGGGAGGTATTCAGTGAAAGCTCCTTGTTTGGTTAGGGAGCTGACTGGTGTCCTGGCCCATTGAGTGTAATGTCAGATACGCCTGTTCGTAAAACATGATCACTTATTATTATTGTTATTATTTGCTATATGGCTGTTTTATAATATTACACACTAGTGTTGTAGAGGGGAATCCACTGCCCCAGAGTAGGTAAGGACGGGAGCGATTTAGGTGTACATGTGTTCAGTTGTAGGCACATTTATTGTCAAAGGTCAGGAAGGAGGAAAGGTTTTGCCACTGCATTATTCAACTCTGTTAATAGTCTTCCTATTTTACACCATTTTTTAAAGATTTGCAATATTTTCTGTAGACTGCGGACATTACTAAGCCTTTCTTTTCTGGCCTGAAGTAGTTCCAAGTGGTAAGTACTGCTATATATACAGCCTTAAAATACTTAGTGGTGGTGCCAGTCTGGGCTATCTTTCAATGTAAATGTTTCCAAATTTTTAAGTACATTCCTGTCATATTCCCCAGTTAGGGGAAACTTGTTTGTGCTTGATATGTTGAAATAAAACTACACACAACTTTCAGTGGCAGTTTATCTGACAAATTATTTGTGTGTTTGAACTTGGGTTTGTATTTTATGGCATATGACAAGTGAAAACTCTTAGGCTATGATTTTTAGTGGAAAAGCTACAGGAAAAAGCCCTCAAGAACCTCAGATGTAGCCATAAGTTACAACAGTGATAGCTTTTGAATACCACTCTGGCTCAAATTGTCCATGTCTTCTAATTGTAGCAACTTCCTCAAAATTGAAGAAAAAAAAAAGGGTTGCCTTGATTTTCACTGTTGTACATGTAAATGTCCAGGCTTGTCTTCGGCTTAGAAAACCTTTATATCAGAGGGGTAACTTGATGATAGAGGATAGTTCCATGGAGAGAACCACAGCTCCCTGACATGAACAGACAGGGTAGGAGCCGGCATGCAGAAGCTGGCATTCAAGAAATAGTCACTTATAATGAAGGTGAGAGTGACTTCGTTATTAGCTAAAGAGTCCAGAAAACCAAAGGGTACTTCATCCTTGAAGAACATCAACATTATTGATCTGGATTGGGTGCCTTCTTGAGAGACATCGTCCTAGTCAACTCCTGTCTGAGAAGGTTGGACCTGTGCCACATGCGGTGTAAAATGCCGTGAGAGGGGATCCCCCTGGCCTCTGCCTGTGAAAAGCCTGTCCAGCCGCTGGTAATGCCTGCCTGGCTAGGCAAAATCCTGCGTGCACCTTCAAAGCATTTGCTCCTCATGCTGTGCAAATTCATCTATTGATTTTCTGCTTCGGTGTCCCTTTGAATGGTTCAGCAAGTTAGCACAACCTTCCCATCACACACATCCCCCTTTGGGACCACAGATTCGGATACTGATAGGAGCCTCTCCTTTTCTGTAGAGATATTTGCTTCTCTTGGGTACAAATGTATTCTGGGTTTGGGAAATAGTTAGTAAATAAATAAATAAATAAAATCCCCAAGCCCACCTGAACAAAAGAGAAACAGTGCTGAACAGGAAAGCCTTCAGTAGGTGTAAAATGAATGCTTGAAATTATTTGGATCATTTCTGTTTTACCAAATTATGCGCCTCCTGGAAGTTCACGGGGACTTGTTACTGCAGTTAAATAAAACAAACGCTGTTCACACGAGGAGCAGTTCAGTGAAAGAAACTATTAAGCTGCATAAACTAATTATGTATCAGCAGAGGAGGAGTTTCCAACATTTGCTGCTGCTGCTGCAGGGCGTTAGAAACTAATCCAAAAAGGAACAATCTATAAATCCTTGCGGCATTAATTTTAATCCAATTTCAACATCTGGAGGTGAATGTTTCTACATGCCAGTTATGTGTACATGGAGGATGAAAGCTATTCTTGAGGAAAACCGTGGACCGAAGTGCTGTTTCTCTAGGAGGAATACCCGCTGTTTAAAAAGTTGAGAACCCTTTTAGGGCTTTAGAAAACCCGGTTATACACCTAGTTCTGAAAGTTTTTTTCAGAAAAAACATCCTTTGCCCCGCCATTTCGTCATCAGTGGGTAGCCTTACAGGAAAAGCACGTGAGCTCTGGCAGGAGAGACAGGCGTGGGACCGTCCCCTGACGTGGTTCCTCCTGCTCTCAATAGGTGCAGAGCGTGGTACGAGGGCATGTCCTAAGGCATGACGTGCTCAGCGGGCCGGTAGTGTGTGCCATAGGCGCACACGCTGGCTGGGCTTGTGCCGTTTCTCTTCCCGCGGGCTCCAAATCCCGGAGAGCGGAGGGCGGCCGCG
>NW_009715616.1:248-2802 GCF_000703405.1 Apaloderma vittatum | reverse complement strand
AGCCAACCTGCTCCAGCATGAGCATTCACTCTTCCACGGGCTACAGGTACCGGCAGCGACCTGCTCCAATGCGGGCTTCCTACGGGCTACAGCCCCCTTCAGGCATCCACCCACACGGTGGGGAGGCCCAGCCCCCTTCAGGCATCCAGCCACACGGCATGGGGTCCTCTGCCCCATGGTGGACATCTACACCCTGCCCATGGGCTGTAGGGGGACAATTCCCTTCATCATGGTCTTCACCATGACCCGGGGGACTCTCTGCTCTGGCACCTGGAGCACATCCTCCCCCCACTCCTTCTTCACTGACCTTGGTGTGTCTACATGTTCTCACTCCTCCATCTCTGTGCCAGCTGTAGAAGCGCAGTTCTTTTTCTCCGTTCTTAAATATATTTTCACAGAGGTGTTCCTCTCCTATCACTTTACTGATAGGCTCAGCCTAGGCCAGCAGTGGGTCCCTCTTTGGAGCCAGCTGGCATTGGCTCTAACAAACTCGAGAAGCTTCTAGCAGCTTCTTGCAGAAGCCACCCTGCAGCTCCCCCTCCACCACCAAAATCCAGCAAGGCCAACCCAGTACAGGTGTGTTGGTCAACAGCTGGCTGAATATGAGCCATCAGTGCGGCTGTGTATCCTGGCCTGTACCGGAAACAATGTGGCCAGCAGGATCAAGGAGGTGATTGTCCCCCTGTCCTCGGTACTGATGAGGCCACAACTTGAATGCTGTGTTCAGTCTTCACTACAAGAAGGACACTGAGGTGCTGGACCATGTGCAACAAAGGACAACAAAGCTAGTGAGGGGTCTAGAGCACAATTGTTATGAGGAGTGGCTGAAGGAATGGGGTTTGTTTAGCCTGGAGAAAAGGAGGCTAAGGGGAGACCTTACCGCTTGTGGCGAGGGGGGAGTTGATCTCTTCTCACATGTAACAAGCGATGGAACAAGAGGAAGTGGCCTCAAGTTGCACCAGGGAATATTTAGATTGGATATTAGGAAAAATATCTTCACTAAAATGGTTGTCAAGCACTGGAACAGGCTGCTCAGGGAAGTGGTTAATTCACTGTCCCTGAAGGTATTTAAAAGACACATAGATGCAGTGCTTAGGGGAACAGTTTCATGGTGGACCTGGCATTGCTAGGTTAATGATTGGACTAGGTGATCTCTAAAGGTCTTTTCAAACATAAATGATTCTGTTATTCCATAAAAAGTCCTGCTTTGGGCATTCTGCCTGAGTCACCAAGAGGTCACTGAACCCAGACAGTCTTTGTGATATATGCTATATCACAGACATATTAAACAGCCTTTGTGGTCCAGACCCAAGGTCCACCCAGTGCAAACCACTGTCAGACCTAGCCTTGGCAGGGCTGGTAGCAGAGATTCAGATCATACTGGAGCTAGCACAGGCACAGACCATGCAGTAAAGCAACCACACAGAAGAAGCACAAGAATGTGCTGCCCCCTCAAAAGCAAAGGAAGAATGAAGTGGCCCTAGCATGCCCCTTAAGGAGAAGGGATAAATATACCAGCCGAAAGCCTGGTCGAAAGTAGCAGCAAGCCCATTGAGAGAAGACAGTCTTTCTATGAGCACCAAACTGATCAACATGCTTATGGAAACGGCGAAGGAAGAGAATTTGCCAGTGCTAAGTTCTGATTAGCAAAAAGCATTTGTTCTTTCCAAGTCAAAGAGGCAGAAGGCTCACTGTAATATCTTTCTGTAAACGGGCAGTCGGTATTATGTGTCAGCTAGAAATTAACAGTGGAGACATCTCACACACACACACACAGAGGCAGAGGTGGCCAACAGCATGATGGCTAGAGCAGCAATAGATGCAGAAGGGGTCATGGAGCTGATTTGACCTTCACATGGAGAAACTCAAGTACTTCTGCTCTGACATAAATGACCTAGAGATTCTTTTAGCTCAGTTCTAAACTGGATGTCATGAGCCAGCTGTGCACTCACAGGAGGCTTACAAGCTTAAGAATTCTAAATGACAAAGAAATCAAAATAAGGAGACTGTCATTCACATCATTCTCACAGAAAATGAACTTTTCTCACCACACAAACAGAAGCGGCAATATGGCAGTCAGTTTTGTATTTACAAATCAAACAGTAGCAAGAGTGCTGTCAAGTTTTTTTTCAGAGACTGTTCATTCTTCATGGATACTTTTTGTATTTCACCTTGAAATATGCATTTCCAAATGTGGAATACAGGTGTGAACATTGTGTACCATTTTTTTTAAAAAAAAACACAACAAAATACATGAAACTGTGACAGTGAACAGATGCCTGGATGGAATAGGAACAGAGAACACTTAAGGATACTCCCTCATCCCCCTAATACCGCCCTCCCAGCTCAAGAGATGTCCTCCTTATCTCAACATTTCAACACTTTCCTTCCCTTAACTGTAAATTTTCAATTTTCAGTCAGCCTGTTCAGGTGAGAGGAAGATTATAGTCAGCTGTCAATGACTTTCAGCAATGATCCAGAAGGACTTCTTATTTTAGACTAAGATGGCATACTTCATGTTGGTTAAACTTGCCATGAACTAAAAAAACCCGCC
>NW_009715616.1:0-217 GCF_000703405.1 Apaloderma vittatum | reverse complement strand
AACCCCAAAAAACATTAGTTCGGTTTACCAGAAGGAAAACACTACCTCAGTTTTCGCACATATCTGTCAGTCAGTAACAAAGTAGAAAAAGGAAACCAATGACCACAGATTCTCCAACGAGAGTCATTTTTGCATTTGCTGCTATTTACAAAAGGTGTGTAGGCTGGAGTAATTTTCATACACTATGGCAGGAAGACAATTTTTTATATATATATAT
>NW_009715615.1:25121-59636 GCF_000703405.1 Apaloderma vittatum | reverse complement strand
AGTACTGAGCCTTGGGGGACACCACTCGTGAAATCATATATCTGATTTCTTGTATCTTCCTTTAATACATCTAGCATCCCAAAGTAACATGTGTCAGTGATCACTGACTGCAAGAACAGCGTGTGGTACTACACTGATTTGCATGCATCATATAATGACAGCTTCTACCTTAATAAAACAACTATTGGTATTGATTAGGAAATGTATCTGTCAATAGTTGAATACATATTACATTCAAGATATAAAATATTTTTTTTTTAATTATGCAGTCACAACTAAAAACCTTTGAACATCATTGTGTAATAACATTTTAAGATTTGCAAAGCATTTGCACTGTATTTTCTTTTCGATTTTACTTGTTCAAAAAATATAGGGCTTCTTTCTGCAACTAAATTCAGTACATGTATAGAAGAGTTCAGTCCTAAAAAGGTATGCAAAGGACAGAAGGTATGAGTAATGATCATCACCTCCCAAATCACATCCTTAATTTTGCACTCAGATTTCATCACTGTAGAACTGCAATGGTTTCTAATGGATAACCACAGAAACTAATATTAAAAAAGTTGTATAACTGAGCCATAAATGTGATGACCTTTAATGATACATTTGCAATTCAAACAGAATGTAAGTGAGATTGGTAGAAGGCTATCACTAATTATTCAGTAATTCTCCACTAGGGAAATCATTAGCAGTTTACCTGTCATTAACAGTTAATGTTAGCAGAAATTGCTAATTAAATTTTATAATTTTATGTTTAATAGGTTTTCTGCAACGTGACTCCATGGATTTATTGCTGTATCTCACGCCAGGGAGCTCAGTAAGAATTAAGAAGTCATATAAATCAAATCTATTTCTATGCTGATTGTTAAATAGCATACTCTGATAAAAAAAATAAATCTTACACACTATAGAGACAGTCAAACAGAAAAATGGGATGTTGAATAAAAGAACCTACATTTGCATTCTCTTGTTAAAACTGATTTGTTTGGGTTTACATACAAATTAATGTTTTCATTCTCATTGGCTGTGCACATGTGCAGAACACAACACAAAATGGGAACCAGCTTTGCTGAGAACTACTGCAGTTCACAGCATAAAAATACTATTTTGGTACAATTTTGACTTAGCATTTGTATCATCTAGTTTTGAACTAGTGTAGTTTAAAATTTCTAGGTCTTGGTAAACTTGAACTTGTTTCGGGCTGTGTTGGGTTTCTGCACTATGTGCTGAGAAGAGTTTGAAATAATATACATGCTAACATTGCGTTCAAGAGGGGATGTGATTTTATGCATTACTTATTTTTTTTTCTGCTACCATTCATCATGTAACTTTTACATACAAAGGCATATCACTGCTAATTAGTTAAAAATTGTCACAAAAGGATATGGATTTCAGAGATAATCAGGAGTGTGGTTCTTGCCCCTAAGATCTGACATGAAGGGGACCTACAGGAAAGCTGGTGAGGCACTGTTCACAAGTGTGTGTAGCAACAAGATGTGGAGCAGTGGCTTAAAACTAGAGTAGGGTAGGTTTAGATTAGATCTTAGAAAAAAGTCCTTTACAATGAGAGTGGTGAAACACTGGCACTGGTTGCCCGGAGAGGTGGTAGAAGCTCCATCCCTGGAGGCATTTCAAGGTCAGGCTCGATGGGGCTCTGAGCAACCTGATCTAGATAAAGATGTCACTGCAAGTGGGTTGGACTAGATGGTCTTTAAAAGTCCGTTCCAGACCAATACATCCTATGATTCTATAAGCAATGATTGTGACTGGAAAAGATTTGCACAAAAAATGTCATATTTTTTACTTAGACCAAAATATGGCATCTTCCTTTTTATTATTGAAACAAGAACATCGACACAATGCAAAGAAAAGATGAAGTAAGAGGAGGAATCTAAGAGAAAGTGTAGAAATAAGAAACGAAGTATACTGTGGCACAGAAAGTAGAATGAAAAGTAAGATTCTTAACATTAATCACAAAATCTGATTTTTCCTGCATACTGCATGTATGTGATTAGTGATAAATCTCAGCGGTTGGATGAAAGTCTGAGGCTCTGGTTCTTAGACAAAGCAACAATTCTGAGCTGTAAAGCTGTAAAGGAACCAAGAAAATCCTACAGTCTTGGACAGAAGACAATCTGGTCCTGACTTAGCTAGTTCAGAAAATGTAACACAAAAAATACTAACCAAAATAAAAGAAACAGACATTTAAATACATAAAAACCCAGAATAGTTACCTGTAATCGGTGCCGTTCACAGCAGTCCATGTGTATGTTCTGTTTCCTTTATCAATATATCTCTACAAAGAGATATTGGTAAAAAAAAATTATTGAATCTGAAACTTCAACAAATATGACATTTTCTTGAGAAATACAGTGTAAAAACAAGTATAAAACTATTGGAATTCAAATTCATATTTTGCTAAAAGCATGAGTCGGGCTGCAACTCTTAAAAAATATTTTCTAAACCCATATTATGCAAAGGAATCACCTCTATCCTTTTTATCAAACAGTAACAAAATACAACTTTAAATAAAACTAGACAAATACAACCTATCATTTTTCTATTTTAAATTCATTAGCCAGGCCAATGCAAACCTTTTTCTATGTGATTTGTGTTTGATAAAAGATGTTATGTTTTCTTTATGGACTGTTTTGCATCTAAACTAAGAAAAGAAAAAGCTTTAATTAGAAAAAATATTTTGTAGGTAACATTTTAACAGCAAGAACACTCTGTGCTTGTCTTTTCAGGTCATAGTACAACTGGCTCAATGCATTTACATTTGAGGCACATTCACAGGCACAGCCAGGTAATCCTGATTGTATAGGCACCCCATGTTAAACTTAGATGTGTTTCTAGTCTTATTAGGAGGGTATTGAATTTGTGAAAAACTTAACATTGAAGTAAATTTTTAATAACTTAATACATCAGTATAAGCTTTGATATTGATTTTCTTCTGTCATGAAATATAACATGATAGGCACAGTCCCACAGGACCTCCACAGACTTAATGATTAATGCACCTAACTGATATAATTTTTTTCAGTTTTCCACTTTGAAAAATACAAGTATACGCCAGCTGCAACATATTATTATTTTATAATCAGAGATTTGTAAGTATGCCAGCAATGAAGTCTGGGCAGCTGTTGAACTCCAACATTGCAAACATCACTGAAAGGTTCCACAGATACACCTTTATGCTCTCCCTTCCTCTATGGTAAAATGTGTGAAAATGACTATGGTTATGAAAAAAAAGTGTCTTTTTTGACATTTGTAATTTGAAACCTTCTCATTACCTAGCTGCTGCTTTTCAGTACAGCATGACAGTGTAAATAATTTAATAGTCATTTTGGAAAGAAAAAAAAAGGAAAAAAGTAAAAAAAAAAGGTAAAAATAAAAAAAAAGGTAAAAAAAAAGAATAATATATCAGAGTCTAATGCTCTCATATATTTAAGTTGAAGAGATTAACTCATGGCATTATTAAATATAAATAAGCTTATTTATAATTATTAGCCTATACTATTACTTCAGCTCAGAAATAAGTAAATGCTTTAACCTAGTGCTCGCAGTGTCTCCAAATCACATGCTTTGCCATTGGCTGCACACCAGGTATGCTGGCAAGACAAAAGTGGCAAGGTTGGAGGGATAGAAAATGTGGGCTCTTATTAAATCCTGTTGCCACCAGAATCATAAACATTCTTGAAAGCAAATCGAGTGAAAACTCCCTTCTAACATGACCCAGCAGATCACATATCATCATGTATCAGCCCCCATTTACCTCTCCCTACTTCATTACTGAGCAGTCAGACCATCCCATCCCCAGCTGGTCACTGCCAAAGAACCTACACACGTTATTGCAGTTTTTGGGACTCTTGAGTTTGCACTACTGCCCACCCCGGCTGCCTGAATGTGGCAATGCTTTTGTTCCTACGGCATCTCCTCTGTTAGCTGGAAAGCCCCTGAGGCCTTGGGAGACTCCAGCACACCCCACCCACGCTTGCTACGAGTCCAGTCTCTATGTTGTAGTATGAGGTCATCTCCCAAGACACCGCTGGGGCCAGCTGCAATACAAAAGGAAAGCAATGCAAACTTAAACCAAAAAGTAAAACAAAAAGGACATCAATTCTAAGCCTCAAGACTGCAACTGTCAGTTCAGAGCAACTGACCACATCAGCCCTTTTTATAAGAAAATATATGAAGCTATCAATCCTAATTGATGCATGGTTTATGCACGGCCCTTGGCCTAAAGCAGCTTTATTCTGGCTCTAGCAGCCTGGAGCTGGAGGGTGCAATGGCTTGAAGCAGTCACAATTGCCAGCTTCTCCTTTTTACTCTCAGAGAGGTCCAAGTAGAGGAAGAAACCTTGGACCATGATGCAAGGGAAAATGGGGGAAATGAGTTTCACTGGGCACTTGAAGCATCTGGGGTCAAACGACTTGGGATATTCTATGGACATATGGACTGTGGTCTGGGCCCTGCATAACTGACATATCCTCACGTGCTCAGGGATCCCACATTTTCCCTCACAACTCCAATGCTGTAGCTGACTCCAGCCCTTGCCGGTGTAAATGCTTGCTCTCCCTCCCTCTTTGGGAAATAGTTGCAGGACCAACTGTGTCAGGCCCTTTTTATCGCACAGCCTCAGAAACGCATGCATAGCCTGAGATCTTTTCAACAGCCTTGCCATGAATGCAGTTTCTTGTCTACCCCCAATGGTGTTATTGTGTTCTCATGACCTTCTAATCCTCCCTTTTCTAACTGCCTACACAAAGCCCTTTTCACCCACAGCACTGGAAAGGCCTTCCTTAAACCAAACAAGTCTGAAAATGTCCCAATGAGTCCCTCCCTTCAGGGGCAGCTTATCCCCAGCACACACGCCAGCTGGGGTGACAGGAATGTCTCAGTCTCCCTCCAGAACAGGGGGACAGGCTGGTGGCTTCCTAGACAGGATGGGCTCCTGATGCAAGTGAAGCAGCAGAACTGACATTATATGGGTCTCAGGCAGCCCCACCCCAGGAAGGTCCTGTTCCTTCACCGTCCTCCAATAGGGAAACCATTCAGGAAAAGTCACCTTTTTTTTTTTTGGGCACACAGCAGGATTTCCCCATAGGTTGTAACACAGTATTGTAAAGTCTCACTCAGGAGGGCTGGAGTGGGGGCTTTATTGTGAGAAGAGAGTCCTGGAAGGAGGCAAAGGGACTGCTGGTACAGATGGAATGAAGTTGGATACAGAGGAGTGTGGGCATGTTTAGTGAGACCATGGGACTCCACAGGTTCAAGTACCATAACTTATGAGCACGCTTTGAACCTAAACAGTATAAGTGTTTAAGGCTTGAGTTAAGCTGACTTCCCTCATAGAAACTAAAGTAGGAGAATATGACTCTCTTGACTACTTGATTACATTACCATAATTACCATTATTATTCAGCTAAGATCATCTAAAGTTAAATTTTTCTGCACCCACTGAAGCTGAGGTTCTATTCTAAAGAAGAGAGTTTAGGAAGTTCTACACTTTCCAAACAAGGCATCAGAAAGAAGAGAACGTCTAACGCTTGAGTCAAACTCACTAGGCTCTGCAATATAATAAAATAACATAACAACCTTCCTGCAACAAAGTCACAAACTTGTAAGCAGGGAGTTCAATGAATATACAGATTTTATTCTGCCTCCTCACAGGTGGACACACATGTAAGTAAAGCCATTGATCACCTCAATGACATCCATAGCTCAGCAATAAAATATGACTCTGATGGATTTGCACCATTGTGAAGATTTTAAGCATGGCTTCCTGTCCTTATTTGCACTCCTTTTAAATTATGCTATGACAAGCAACATGCTTTTTCTAATTGAGTGCAGATAGTAAGAGGCTGAGGAACAGTTCAGTTCTAGACTCAGTTCTAGACTCTTCAGTAAAGGAAAGACATGGACCTGTTCGAGCTGGACCAGAGGAAAGTCATAAACATGATCAGAGGGATGGAATGCCTCTCCTCTGAAGGAAGGCTCAGAGAGTTGAGGTTGTTCAGCCTGGAGAAGACTCCATGGAGACATTACTTTGGCCTTTCAGTTCTTAAAGGGGACTTATAAGAACGATGAGCACAAACTTTTAGCAAAATTGCAATAGGACAAGGAGTAATGGTTTGAAACTAAAAAAGAATAGATTCAGACTAGATATTAGGAAGATTTTTTTACCAACAAGGGTGGTGAAACTCTCATGTCCGGAGAGGTGGTACAAGCCCCATCCCTGGAACCATTCAAGTTCAGGTTGGACAGGGCTTTGAACAACCTGATCTTGTTGAAGGTGTCCCTGCTCACCACAGAGGAGTTAGACTAACCCAATGGATTCTATGATTCTCGAAGTATTTTCCCAAAGGTCTGTTGCAGAACCAAGCAATCGTGAACTTGAAAATGTGAAATCGCAGCATGGATAAATGATTGAGACATGATTATTTCAGCTTTATCTTCAGCCTCATCTAGCCAAGACGTGCATTGCCTCTGATTTTAACCCACAAACACAACAAAGTTTCTACAATATTTAATGTAAAGATAGATTTGGGCCATGAAATATTTTTTCTTCTGTATCAAAATTAGAATATGTACATAAGAATCTTCCCTCAGAGCAGAATTGATTCAGTAGGAACTGCACAGTATTGGGCCTCATTTGGTGTATCTGGCCAAAATTCAAAGCAGATTTTAAAAGTTGCTATCAGTCATTAGACATTGAATGGAATATATGTAAGGAATGTGCTGGGTTTTAACAGAATAATAATAAAAAAACCCCCTAAATTCTGAGGCCTGATTTACTATTAATTTAACTTGAGTTTATAGCATGCGCCTTGTGAGAAGGAGGAGTTTTCACTGGAACCTTCTGCCATTTAATTACAAATGGCAGAGCCATTGGAGACATCAAAGTTGAAGAAGATCAACAGGAAAGAGCAGCTAACATTACAACTGGAGAATTAACTGCAGAGTCTCAAGCAATTCTGCTGAGTATTGTTACGGCGTGCTTATATATATAAGGATTATGTAATGTCTGCTTGATGCTGTATTTGTTTCATGTTTTTCTGCTATGTCATTAAATTAGCTGTCTTCAAGCTGTTTTACATTCAGAGTAAAACAATTTCAAAAGTCTTTTGTAGAGCTGCAACTGTGAGGCATACTCTGGCCAGAACTGCTCCTTTGGCACACCAGTCATGATTTCTTCTCATTAAGGTCCCCAAGATAGAGCATATATGTAAGGACCTGTATCAAATTTGTGTATTTGCTACTGCTAGAAAATATGCCTGTCTCAGAGAAACCAATAGTAACCTTCATCAGAAATAAGTGTTTTAGACAAGAACATAAAGAATTCAACAAACTGTTCAGAAAACACAAGTACATCATACAAACATAAGATAAACTTGCTTATCCCAAATAGCCTTCTTTTATTGCATATAAGTGTTATATTTTTTTCTCACTACTTTCTTCTCATTTAACCGCAAAATAAACTACCAAACCCATTCTCAGACATCTCCGCAAGCAAATTAAGTACTTTGTTTTGGGATTCATACACAGAAGTAGGCTGGGTCCATTTCCTGGTGAACAGAGCGTAAGGCCTCATCAACAACTGGCTGATTAATGATGCAGCAAAGAAACCAAGAAACAAAACAATTCTTCTTTTCATAAGTACACAGTTTCTTTTACTATAAGCCAGTAAAACTGGCAAATTCAGAGGGAAAAATGGTATAAACCGACTTTACAAAATGAATACCTTCTTATTCTTTCACAATATTTTTCTGGTTTTGTTTGTTCCTGTAAATGTAATTGCCTGTGTTCCCATCTTACCTCATCTTGGGACTTGACCAATGTTTCAAATGTTTTTTCTCCACTTTCTCCATCTATCATTTTTTTCCGAATCTGTTGGCAAGGAAGAAAAAGGGAAGAAAAAAGAAAGTCCTAGGTGTTGCATGCAATATGATTAATCTTTTCAGTGATTCAAAATATTTCATAGAAAAACAGAAAATGGTAATTTATAAGAAAGTCATAGATCTTAAAAAAAAAAAGCTAAGTTTGTAATTTTCAGATTTTTCCAATCACAAATTGCTTTACTCAAGTATATACTGCATTGGTAGAGTTATAAAGCAATGATTCTGGTACACTTTTCACAACAAGATTATCCCATAAAACTGCTTGATGTTGGGCACTAGAGAGAGTATGAATTTTGTGTAGATAAGAGGGAGCTTTGTCTAGCATTTCTCATGTTTCCCAGCCCTGATAGCGCATTGATCCACAAAAACATTTTTATAACAGTTCAAGATTAATTCTCCTCTGAAGAAAAGAAAATTAAGGCATACATCAAGAAAAGCTGGTTAGTGTCATTATGAAAGAAAAATTTAAAAGTTAAAAAATATGGTAAAAATTAAAAATATTTAAACCACCATTTTATTTCACAAAATTAACAAATTATTTTTTTAAATTCTGATCTCTGAATTAAAAAATTAGTAACTGAAAACATACAGAGCAATTGACTTTACCTCTCAGTTCCCTTTCTCATCACAGTAATAAGCTTGCATTAGTAAGAGATAGGGAAATACTTTAAAAAATCTTTCTGATAATATATTAATATCTTATTAAAAAGTGTTCCATCCTCAAAAAATTTTGCAAGGCCTCCCCCCAGGAATTGCCAGTTAATAAAGAAGAACTATTTAAATAGCCGTCATGGTGTCTTTCAAAACTAGAAGAATAGAATTCATTGCCGTTGCCTACAAATACTACCAAGTCTCAATTTGCTTCATTATAACTTCATCTATTTATAAAGAAATCATCCTGACAAATGTAAAATTGAAATTTACAGTGAAATAGATTCTCATTTCAAATCTGGAACATTTATTGTTTTTTAGTTATACAGTGAAATAAAAGCATCAACAAGTACTAGGAAATCAGATAATCTCACCTCAACTTTAATGTCATTTTCCAACTCAGCGTCTAGAAAATCCAGCGTAACAGGCTCCTGGGATTTAGGATTCTGAAGCAGAAGTTGTTGAATGATCAAATAATAAAGACAGTGTTCTGTAATGTTACAAATCACTCTAATCCCTTTAATTTCAAAGTAAGCTACATAACTGAGCTTACTTACCCATCTGTTTTATTCTCTTACAGCATGATGAATTACTTAGTGGCCCTTCCTCGTGTATTGTATTTTATTGGATAGAGAGCTTAATTGGGGAAGTGAAAATCAAATTAACACTCATAGCCAGCATCCATCCAGGTAGGGGGCTCACACTGTGAAGCTCCTTCCCCTACTGCTGGTGTGTCATAGACTGTAAGGGTGGGAGAAGATGGAAGGAAACATCAAAGAGGAATCTCTCCTTAGGTGTCCTGCCTCCAAAAATGGACAGAGGAATTTGGGAGTTTTCCAACTGATCATTAGGATGGGATAAGTCTAGTCTCTTGCAGTTTTGTCAAAAGCAGACTACAGACTTGTGGCTCTGAGGTGGGAATGTACTGCGGTTCAAGACTCAAAGAGGTAGCAATTATAGTAAATGATTTGTTTATTACAAAAGAAATATAAATCACTTTTATTGTCAGCATTGTAGGACTTCCCTGAATATGTGCAGTTTTGAATGCATTTCTCTTGACATCAGTACTGTTATCTCCATTTAAGAGATAGAAACCCGTAGCACAAAAATACCATGACCAGCAGCTTTACGACCTAAGGGATGTACGTGATGCTGACACTCGACAACAGAGCAGAGAGAAGTTTGCTGGTATGCATCTGTAGTGACCCTGGTCACAGAGGAGTGTGGAAAGATCACTGCAGCTCTGCTGAATTCTCTCAGACCACCTTCCAGTCTCTGCTCCTTTCACAGTTGCAGTAGTTTTGGCTAAGCCCCGCTGGCTTTGTATTACATGTGCTGGGGATTTCAGAGATTCAGCTATACAAACTTATTTACAAGGTAGACTGAAGTCCCTTCTTTCACAATGATGATGATATTACTTCCATCCTAACAATTTCTGGCAAAGTTACATGACAAATGTGCATGTGATTATCTTATCAAAGAATGCAAGCATATTTCATCACAATTTCTCTATGTATTGCCAGTTTGTACTGGTAGAAAGTAACATCCTGAAGAGCTGGTAAAAATGCCTTCATATACTAATCTTGAGCAGTAAGAGCTTAGCAGCAGCCCTTATTTTCAAGACTGTTGTATGGAACAGTGTTAGAAAACAAAAGATTATTCCTTCATATTCTTGAGGAACAAATGCACCTATTTCTGGTGTACGGAATCATTCCTGTTCTTAGGCTCACTGCCTGCTAAGACACAAGCCAACAAATTAATTCTCAGAAAGAGAACATGCACTGAGAAGATTGCAGACAAAGATTCTGGGATTTTTTTTTTTAAATTACTGAAAACTTCCAAAAATTTTTTATGTTTCTATCTATATAGAATAGATAAAATTAGCATCTTTAACATAATAGCATTAACATATGCTCTCTACTAATTCAAAGCTATGTAATTATTGTTATGCCATTGCTTTTTCCCCCTCCCAACAAATCCACACTCTCAAAATAAACAGTGAAATGCTAAAATATAAAAATAAATTAAAAATTACATTTTCTTACATGCAATGGATAATGAATAGCATGGTCAAACCCAAACAGCATGCATGAAGGCATTGGCATGGTAGAGGAGCCATTTGTGAAGTTCACATTTCATTTCAACACACAAAGGAACAGAGAAGAAAAGAAATGGTAAAAAAAGAAAAAAAAAAGCCATCACATCAAATCAAGGTCAATACTCATTTCAAATGATAACCTGGGCTAGCCATAGTTAAGGAGTCCCAAAGACAGAATAGTCAACTTTAACAGTCTGCCAAAATTTAAGTATACATTAATGTTTGTTCTTGTTCTTTTTAAGACTTACTTTATAGCATCACACATTCTTTATAAGGTCCTTACTAATGACTTTTAATAGATGAAGAGACTAAGCATGTGTAGAGACATTAAATGACACGCTTGAGGCACAAAGAAATCCATTTGAAAGTAGAAAGAAAATTCTTAGCGCTGTACTTTAAATGGAAGACTATTTTCCCCACTATGTCTTTTCCCCCCCAGGAATGTGTTTTTATCAGTATTTGGGCTCCATAATTTTTCTTTCCGAGGTTGCCATTTAGTGGGATTTATTGCAAGCCATGAAGAAACAAACTTACTCTTCAGTTTGCTCTTCTCTTTATCCAGTCATGCACATGACATGACAAGAATAAGCGCACCACCACCACATTCACCAGCAAAACTTAATAAAACAAAACAGAAGTAAATCACTAGCAATGAGGCATGCGAATAAAGAGAGTGAAATCCATATTCAGCATGACAAAGGCAAAGATCTACTACTTCAATGACAAATCAAGAAGGAAACAAAGAAAGAAAGAACTGGTGCAGCAACATAAAAAAAAGTTCATTGAAATGTCGTTGTCGTGTGTTTTGGGAGGTCGGTATTCTCACGAATTCTATGGAAGTCCTTCTTTTGGTGAGTTGCAGGAGCCTAGTTCCTGCTCATACCTGCAATACTAATACAGGCACAGGTTGCTTGGTCTTTACAATGAACGATGGTAAGGAAGCAGCAAAATCCTGGGCCTGGAGGGAGCCCCAGGAGCATCTGGGGTGGATGAGGGCCCAGAACCTTTCTAGAGCTGCACCTCCCTTGGCAGACCCAGCACCAGCTGGTCCATAGCATGCTGAGGAGCCAGGGCTGTGCCAAAAACGGAGGTTCTTTTCCGTTTCAGTGCTGCTTTCTCCTGTGCACAAACAAAAAATCTAGCCCAAAGATGGTCTTCTACATGCTGTATAAACACAGCCACTTGACACTTGGTGAAATCACTGATTTGCATTCGGTCAGGATTTTACACCATGTTTCACAGGTGTTCTTAAGCAAGCCACCAGTTGTGCAGTATATATTCCCATACGTGTAAGAAATTAACACGGTGTAGTGTACCTAATCTTGTTTTACTAATTATGTAGTTATCTATTCCTTTAATGATTTTTAAGATTTTATTAAGTGTTTTCTGCTCAAGGATTGTACGACATAAATGTAACTAATTTCCTTTTCCCTGTAGAGGTTAATGGAAGTTAATTCTCTGGAGCTGGGTCTGCTAAACCAAGAAACTTTATGTAAATACCAGATAAGATGTATGATCTATTCTGGCTTCCAAAAAAAAAAAAAATGAACAGCTCATTCTGATTCTGTGATGTTGTACAGCATAGACTGTACAATAAAATTGGGCAGTAAAGTTGGAGGAGTGATCTTGTCTTGATTTTGGGTTTATGCAAGCAAAGTCAGCACAAGTAGTCTCTTTTTTTTTCCCAGTCTTCAAATTCATTTCAAAATCTGAAGAATAATTTTTATAGCACGGCTCTAATTAGCACCTATTAGTAAAGCACCATAATTTAATGGAATGCCCTTCACTACAGCCAATAACATGTTTTCTATTATTTAAACAAGGAAGGATGCAAGCTTCATGCTTTGAAAGCTGTTTGTCAAAATAAACAGTTCTCTAGTTAGATTTTTCCTACTAAGCAGGGCAGAAGCTTTCTAAAGGTATTTCCAGGACTACGCATTCTATTGCACTAATCACCTCCATCCAAAGTTACCTGTACATTGGGTCTCCTTTTTCTCAATTTAACTTTTGGTATGCCCACACCAATTTGCTGAAGTAACAAAAAAGCAGTAATTTATATTTTTACACTATTAGTAAACAGCCTACTTATAGACTGGAAGCCTTCTTTCAACATCTATACTCTCCAGTGCATGTTTCCTGGAAGAAGAGACTAGCCTCCATTCTGATCAAGAGTTCTGAGCAGACTGTCAGAATTACAGTAAACAGAAACAGAAACCAGATATATTTTAAAGAATGCAAATTAAGTGAGTAGAGAGGACACTGTCCCACATAATCTGTTGGAGTTACAATATAGAATTATAAAAGTTTCACTTTTTGTTTACTGTTATATACTGTTATATATCACCCCCTCTTAAATTTCTTTCAAAACCATAAACTATAAGACAAAATACTGCACCCTACTCAAGGCATCTGGAGTTTTTGAACTATCATTAAATAGATTTTGATCAGGACCATAATGAAAATGAAGGAAAGGATGCTAAACTTTAGAACATATTCAGAAATTGAATTATTTAGTGTTTCCAAATCTTATCTAGTTAAGACTGCTCTTGTTAACACATGCTTTATGCATCCACTTCAGTGACCATGTTTATTTGTTGGAGTATCTACCCATTTTCTCCCAGGACAACGGGAAAAATACACGCACATATGCATAGACACACAAAGAAAACAGGCAGTAAAAATAAAATTAAGCACTTATTTAAAAATATAATATCACTACTACTAACTACCACAGACTTGAAAAGTTTTACTTTAAGCAGTTTAAAACTATTATTACACTGACAGTTTTTAAAAAAGTTTCTCGTATTAATTTTTGATGTAGTTTTAATGTGTAAATAGAATATGATGGGAAAGTTCTTGATGTTTTTAATAGGCTTTGGAATTTGCCTTTTGTTAAATTTTTCTCAGTTGTGCAAAAGACTTTGCAATTTCCATATTTGTAGGACTTCTTTTTGTAAGATTATAATCATAGAATGGCATAGGCTGGAAGGGACCTTAGACATCATCTAGTTCAACCTCCCTGCTTTGGGCAGGGATGCCACATCTCAACTAGACCAGGCAACACATGGGGACCGAGCAGGAATCGAACCCACAACCTCGGTGTCATCATTGTTGTCAGTACCGTGCTTAAACCACTGAGCTAACCGGCCCCCTAATGCAAGACAATGTCTCAAAACACTGTGTTGAACCAGTTGTGATTTGAGGTAACAGATTTTCAGAAGGAAAGCAGAAGACATTTAGAAGAAGGGACCATGTGAAGTTTAATACATCCTCACCTCTTCAAAGGTAAAGACATAGTTATGTTTTAGTTTACATCTATTGAAAAATTGCTGGCAAAAAGAACAAAGATGTTGTTTGTTAATAAGGTAACGGCTACCAGGATGTTCAACTAAAATTAAAATGACATGTTAAAGAGAGTCCATGAGTTCTAAACACACCTGTCTTTGTCGTGTACCTTAGTTTTAAAACGTAGTTCTTGTATCAGTCTGAATAGCATGCACCACCCCAAACAAACAGGGAGTGAAAAAGTCTAGTCTGTGTAACTGTTAATAACAACAATAACAATGATAATAATGCATATGCTTAATATTACATTTAGACATTATTCTACAACATAAAACACAACACGTATAAAATATCCTTTTTTAAACATATTCTAAATTAAACACTGGATCATTATTGGAAGTATCTCTGGATTTCCATGTCATTTTAAGTAGAAAACTACACAGAAAAACCATAATAATTTGTGTCATAATAATCCATCTCGATCTGCCTAGATTTAGATAGGATGAGCTGGTTTTCATTCTCTAATAAAAGTTCTTAGTTTTCCAGTGATTTGAGTTTACACTGCAATATAATAACACATATGAGATGAAGAGAATCTTTTTCCATATGTTCCTCAAAAGACTGTGCCTAAAACAAAAACACTGCATTGCTTCATTTCCTATTTCTTCCGTTAATAAAAATAAAGTTTCACTTGCATATAAGGAAAAGGTGAGTAGACCACTTGCCATCGTCTGAATTCCTAATAATAATAATAATAATTTCTAATAATCTCTAATGAAGAAAAGATTTGGACAGTAATGATAGGTATCTTTGTCTCAGAATAATTCACCAAGAAAATAATAAAATCAAAATTTCCATGTCTTAACATATGAAAATTTAACATATATATCCAGAAACTGAAGTCCTTCTAAATTATGAAGACTATATAAAAAACTTATTTTCCTTTTTTTCTCTTAAACTTCTTTTCCTCCTTTTCTTTTATTTTTAAAAGGGTCTTTCCAAAATAAATCAAAAGGAATATTTCATCAACACTTAAGATCAAGTTATTCTATTTCTTCAGAAGCATTTTTTTCTTTCATCTTTTGTTACACACTTGGCAAAAGATTTCAAACATATTCATTACTTCTTCAAGAAATTAATTCAAATATTCACAGTGCTGACTTCCTCCATCTTAAGAATTAAATGAATCACTAAAATATGTAGATGAATTCTTAATTTCTTTATCTGCCTTTGACAGTTCCAGATGGTGAAGTTGTAAAGAGGGGGTCTGCAATCCCTCTTGTAGCTATGGTAGGATTTTCTGGTGAAGAAACAAGAGAGGATGGTCACACAGCTAAAAGGTTGAGAACTTGCTGCTGTTCTGCCAGAGGGACATGGCTGGGAGAAAATAAAGTAATGGATATGCCTCTGGTTTAAAAACCCGCAGCATTTCCAAGCCTAAAGGAAGCAAATACAGACTTCCATTACTTAAGAAGTTTCAAGTAGTAAAAAATAACTTAGAATTAGGTCACCACCACTAGGTTTAAAAGCCTTACTAGCCTTATTGCCTATGTATTGACAGCCTACATTTACATTGGCCATATATTACTCAAACCACATTAATGAGAAATTTTAATACTGAAAACAGAACTACATGGACATAGTTTGGTCTTCAGTACTTAGAGTGATTCACTTTGATTTTTAGCATTTATCTGTAAATAATCCATACATGTCTCTCTATCTAGAGTGAATTTTAAATGTATTTATTTTTTGTTAACTAAATTTAAACTTTGTCTTTTATATAACGCTGCTTTGTTATATTATGAACTGAAGAGACAAAAACTGCTGAAAGTGTGTTTCTAATAGTATTAAAATACAAACATTTTCAAATATTCCACTAAACAGAAGACTGTTTATGCAAAGAAATCCTTTGCTAAAAAAAAAAATTAAAAAAATGCTAAATTCCTGATTTCATAAAAAAACAAACAACAAACAACATCCATTCACGTTGAAATAGCTCATCAAAGCCAGAGAGGCAAGTTATTTAGGAAGATACATGCAATGTAGGAGTGCCCACAAGGTCAGGACTACAGTTAATGGATATAAAGTCAGACAGAAATCCTTAATTTTTCCTGAAATATGAGGTAAGTTGCATCCTTTTCATATTTAGATAAAAATTTAATCTTTTAAGATGAAAGACGTTTCTCAAGTTGAACTATTAAAAAATCTAGTGCTCTGGGAAGGAGTGCTCAGCTAGATCCATCCCAACCTTCTAGCTCGGGTTTCAGCTCTGGTAAACAGAAAATAAGCAAATAAACAAATATAAAAATACAAGTAAATTACATTCTGTTTGCCCTTGATTTATGTGGTTTTACAAGTATGAAAGTTTCAATATCTGAAATGACAAAACATCTTGAAATGAGCATGTGCTCTAGCAAACTTCTCAAATTGTTTTGAGAGTACCTTGAAACACACAAATTCTTCACAATGTTACAACTACCACTACTTGTTTTTCCATTAATATGCATATTAAAGCATTTAATTCACATACCTACAGGCATGGATGTAAAATATACATCTTTTTTTTATTTTATTCATAACCAAATTCAACACAAGCCAGCGCTGGCCTTTGTGCTAAGGATTTGGACAAAGCCAGAAATGCACTGTGGATCTTCCTGCGTCTCACAGCTAAGAATTCTTTACTATTGCTCTCTGGCACTTTCTGCAGATATTAGTTTCTGTTATTTCTACCTATGTCCCCTTATAGAGAAATAAATTAGAAGGCTTTTCATACCTTTGGCTGGAGATTTGGATGAAGTAGGACATACCCATTTGGATCAATTGCAAAATAGTATCCATTCGGACAAAGCTGAAAGAATAAAATAAAGTTTGGCACTGTAATGTCTTAAGAAAGATTAACTAATAGTTTTCAAGCAATAGTTACATTGAGGAAAATACATTGTTTCAGGCACCACGAAATATGTGTAATATTAACATAAAGAAGATAATTTCTTAATATTTATTCTTTTACAGTCATAAACTTGGAGAATAATTTAGGCTGATGGGATCTCTAGAGGTCCCTTAGTACAGCCCTTCACTGAAAGCTGAGATAGCTTCAAAACAAGATCCAATTTCAAAGCTGGACTAAGCTGCAAAGTGTCTGAACACAATGGCGATTCCATAAACTCTCTGGGCAACCTGCTCCAGCGTTTAATCACCCTCACAATGATTTTCTTCATGTATTTCCAGTTGGAATTTCCATTGCCACAACTATGTCAATTGCCTCTTATCTTTTGCTATAAACCTTCAAGAAATGTTGAGGTCCATTTTCTCTATGAATCCCATCAGGTAACCCACTTGGTTCCTCCTTCAATCTGAATAAATCCACCTCTCTTAGTTTCTTACCATCTACTCCAGCCCCTTGGCAAACTTAGAGGGTCGGCGCTGGCCATTGCCCAGCATTTCAGTGTTTTTCTTATACTGAGGAGATCAAAGCTGACACAGTGCTCCTGATCCGGGTGTCCACTGCACAGCTGGCCTTCCTTACTTCAAGGACACACAGCTAACTTGTGTTCTGCTTGTTCTCTACTACGACCCCCAGGTCCTCTCCTGCCTTTTGAGGCAGGCTAGCTCATCCTGTACTATGGAATGTGGTTATTCCATCCTAGATACAGAACTTTGCAATTGCCTTCAGCCAAATTCGTGTTGTTTCTTTGCTTCTTCAGCTGCTGCTTTCCACAGGAACACTTATGTTCTTAGAAATTCTCCAGCTAGATGTCTAAATACATAAATCAGTCTTACTGAGTAGAGTACAGACAGACAGAGAGACATGTATATTAAAGAACTTTTCTATATTGCTGGAGAGAAAACTGTCAAAAAATCTACAACAATGGAAAAGAATATATGAAAAGCAGCCTGCTGGTATTTTGACTTGTATCCAGTCATTGCTGTATGACTTATGAAGGAGCATGCACAGAAATCATACATAAATTATACATAAAAGGAAACCACCAAGCAAGCAACTTACCGTAAATCGTGGTGTCAGTTTTTTTATGTCCTCCAAAGAGACATCAACCCCCATTACTCCAAGAATCAGCTGGTTCTGGTAAGATTCCAAAATGTTAGAATACGTTTGACACATTTACAATGAAGGATAACTTCAACAGTCAGTGCATTTTGATTTTGCCTTCATCTCTTGTTTGACAGATACTATTTGAAAAGTTGCCTATTTACTTAAGCATTTATTCTAAATATTTTAAGTAATATCCAAATGATTCAAAATAACTTTTGCTACATTCAAAATTTGGAACAGAATATTAAAGCTGTTTATGAGGATGAATATGGATATTTTCCTGGATGAATAAAAAATGAATGTAAGAACAAAATAGATGAAAGTGATGTATTAATTGAAGTGATGTATTAATATTGCCAGTGATGCAGATACTAGATTACTAGCACCAGTATAGGGCTACTGTTGCACGCTTAGGTTGGGCAATTGATAAGTGAGACCCCAAAATAATTAACCACTTTTGGCTATAGTGCAACAATGAATGTAAAAAAAAACAACAACAAAAGAAAAAAACAAACAAAACAGAACGTCCAGTGACTATAGCAGTGATCAGGATATGAAATCAGGGACTCAGGCACTACATTTACTTCCCTTGTAATTTACTTCCCTACTACAGAAAAGGAGGGCAGTCATTTACATAGTATCACCTGAATCCCTCCTCCATATTAAATAAATTTGGAATATGTACTGGAAGATTCATTTTGCAGTCTGTAACCTAAAATTCAGATAGAGATATAAATCGAGCAGATTCCAGTTCTCCTGTTGTTCCTCTGTACTAGACCATGGCTTTTTTACTTCTCAGAAAGACATCCTTTGATTATCAGTAGTTTCTCACTCTGCAAATAGGCTCAGTGAATTCCAGGCATTACCTTATAGATAAGATTATAAAATATCTTTGTTGTTGTTTTGTTTTTAAAGGGAAACTAAGAGAACTACTCTGAAAGCAAATAAAAGAAACGGTAGTGATCAAATTTGTATTTACTCATTGTGAGTCTATTCTATATGTGAGATACTGAATCGAAGAATATCTTGTCTCAACTTCTGTATATTTTGACCTGAATGAACATGAGTATCACAACAAATGTACACTATTTTACCACACACTGTAAAGTATATTCTATGTCTGATTTTTTTTAAATCCAGCATTTTGATTATGTGAAGAGGACATAAATTAATTCCATATCAGACAGTAATACGGATGAACAATTTAATACTTAGATTTTAATCTAAGTACACAGTGCTGTTTTCTATTATCATTACAACCAATTAATTTAAATTCTCTATATCATTCCCTTTTATGCTGAAACGTCAGAGCTTCACATTTGCTATAAATCTATCTGGGCATTCCTTTCTTGGCAAGACCTAAATAATATAATAATCTACTTCCCATCTATTGAGCACTTACGCATTCCCACTGTTACCAGGTCACAGAGATAGATCAAGGAATGTCACATACGCTGAAACAGAACTACAAAAAGCATGATCTGCATTTTCAGGTTCCCAGGAGGTTATCAAGTAACTAGAGAGGACTCCTTTGTTTTTTATGTATAAGACAATTAAACCATAGAAAGCTCTATGGAAATACACTTTTTTTCAAGGAGCTTTAAATACAACTCAAATAGCTTTTTTTTCTTTTTTTTTAAGTAACTGCTTACTATTTTCCCATTTTGTTCCTTTGTTAGATTGAAGACAGGCAGAGTTCCTGTAATCACAAGGCCCAGTTCCTAGGAAATAAACATATAAGGTGGAGAAAAAGACTTTTTAGTTAAGTAACAGATATAGAATTCCAATATATTAGAACAATTCAGGGATTGTGGTAGCCAAACAGTAGATTAGAGTTCTAGCTTTTAGTTTGTAAAAAAAGGAAAATAATAATGCTACTTGATCGACTTTATGCATAGAAAGTTAAAATTACATTTTTCTCTGTCCATGTGTTAGTGAGAATAACATATTACTTTTTAAAAATAAATCGTGCACAACTTAGGACATAATAATTTAAAAAACCCCTAAATGTTATGAAAACATCTTTACAGCCACAGTATCTACTATACTACAAACTCCAGATAGTACAGGGAAAAAAAAAAAAGATGGTGAATAGGTAGTCAAGGAATACATACAGACAAAATAAACACAAAAATCCAACAGTTAATACTGCTACTTTTTATATAATCACTACTTTTCAATGGCTTGCAATAATGTCCATCATGAGTTCTACAAAATCACATAGTGTCTTCTGGTACTGAGGTAAGGAATTTGTACTTATCTGGGATGATATGAGAAATTTGCTTTTCCTCTAGGAGTCACAACTCACACTTAAAATAGAATCCTTAAAAACATTCATTTAGATAACCAGAAAAGTTTTGCTTTCCATTCTAAATTATGCACAAAAAATGTCTACTTTTTCTAACCCAAATGCTTGGCTTTTATTTCATTTTTTCCCCTTCCTGACATGTACTCCTTCGATGTATTCCCTTTGTTTCATTAAAAAAAATGAAGTAAAATACTTTATTAATCCACTCTTATTAAATCAGTTCTCCATTTGACCAGTGTGGTAACACATTTTTGAATTTCATGTATCAAATGAAAGGTGGTAAGATTAGAGTTAGTAATGTTACAAGCAAGGTGAAGAGGAGGAGAAGTGGACTTTTTAGGAGAATAAGAGAAGCAAGAAATGGAGATGAATCAAAGATGAATTATCTTGTAGAAAGTAAGGCTAAAGCAACACTGTAACAGAATCTGAAAGAACAGAGAAAAGAGGTGTGAATTGCCAGAACTACATCAAATTATTATCAACCAGACTGAAAGGCCTCCTTAAGAGTTCATAACCTGAACATAATGTCAATTCAAATGTGGCCTCATATAATACATTTATTTCAGCCTTAGAGCCAAAACTGCTTCTGGACAGTAAGAGAAAAGAGATAGGAAAAAGTTCAGTGAGGCACAAGCAGGACAAAGGTAAATCCTGCAGGAGGGAATTGCTTTAAGGAGTTTAAGGTAGAATGTGAAAAGTTAGTTCTGGTCTCTGCTAAAACCAAGAATCAGGAAAAGGCTCCAGAGTGGATTAGAAACACCTGTGCCGTTATGCCCGCATCTGCAATGAGAAAGTCCACAAATTTCAGCCTGTAGCTCAACAGTTTAGCTTGGATTGTCCTACATTTTAAAAAATGTGTACATACAAAAAATGTTTACACACATATATATAGAAAATATATATACACAAACACGCCCTTATAACCTACGAATGGAGGAAAGCTTGAAGACTAAATGAACCCACTGAAAACACAAAGTAACACAACAGAAGTCTGCAGATATCACTCACTTTACTTCATTAAATAGATCTTTTTCAATCTCCAGTTACAAATTAAGATTTGGCTTAACAACAGGATATGTACAGAACATATGAACTTTCATTACAACATCCTTTATCTTTCCAGTAAGTACCTCAAGAGTAACAAAGAAAACACAGTTGATGAACTTCTGGCCATTGAAATTCCTAGAAAAACAGAGCTCCTCTGTGTCATGCTCAGTTCTATGATGTGTTGATAAAAATTTTACAGTAATGCTGACTGACTGGAAGAAGTAGATTGTGATATGACATTAAATGACCACATGAACTTGGATAAATACATGATTCCAGGTGACCATTTTACAGTAATTTTTGCCTAGTTAGAATTACTCAGAAGAATGTTATCTAGGGCAACAGACTGTATTGCTGCTAATAATGCTTTGCATTTCTTAGTTTCCTGAATGTGTTTTTTTACAAGACCAAAGTAATGAATTCACCAGTAAGGAAAGCATTAAATGTACCTTTTTATTTCCCCATTATAAACACTGTCGAATTAAATAAATCATTAGCTTGAGCAAGCCAGTGATTACCATTATAATTTAAAGATCCAAGCTGAAAATCTGTAGAAATACTCAGCCACATTTACACGTTTCATTCTGCCTGGAATAGTTTTTGAGGAAAAAAAACTAAAAAAAACCCCAAAACAACTCACTAGTAACAGAACAGATTACCTCTACTGCAGCACAGGTGCAACACTGGAAAACTATTTGCTTCTTTTTTTCTTTTGTTAATTTGAGGAAAGTAATGACCTACATTCAAAGATCTGGAGAGAATCTTTGCAGGATAAATTGCCTTTCTTTGTTAAGGTTTAGGACACTTAGGTTTCTAGGTGCAAGTAATGACCATCACATTAGAAACAGCTGTTCAGTTGTTCTATTGAAGTCTATAGATGCTGGAAATGCAAGAATATTCTATTTGGAAGCATAGGAAATTGAGTCCTCAGGATTGTGGAAAATGGATCCCTAGAGTTACTGACTTGCTAAGATTCTTACTTTACTAGAGATAAATACAGATCGTACCAGAGCATCCAGATAGACATTTGTCCATTGGACTTGTTTGGCTTTTTCTCCAGCTAAAACCATCGGTCTCCCCAAAACATCCAGATATTCCTGCCAAAAAGTGTAATAAACTGATTAGATCAATTTTAATTTATAAAATAAAAAACAATTAAAGCATCAGAAAGAAAAAGGTCAAAATTCGCTACTAATACGTGAGTAGTATTCAATTACTTCTTTAAAAATTATACTACCCCAAAATTCAGTCTTAGTTTGCACTATTTAATGCCAAGAAAATTCCTGTATTTCAGTTTCAGTTACATGAAACTTACACATACATAACCACTGGTCTCCTTCCACGAAGTTAGAATTACAACTGTTTTTTGTTCCAAAGTTAATTGCTAATGACATAATGAAAGTACAAGCAGATCTCAGAACCTTCAACCCAGAAGAGAGAGTGCGAGATGGAGGGTGCGTGGTGTAACAGCTGGGTATGTTAAACTCCTACAGCAACAACTTGCATAACTTCTACCAAAAAAAAAGTAAATAAATTAGAGTTATAAAACCTCATAGTCCCTGCCTTTCTTTGGTTCATGAGTACGGCTAAAGCTGGTGATTTTATGAGATGTCAGACTTCTGATCTGGTTTGGGAGTGGATACCATAAGACTTGCTTCAGTCTTCAACCTTTTCTGTTTGTCTGATCATATTAGGGATATTTCTTGCCAGACACTATCTGGAAGAGTTTAACAGAATCAAAAGACTCTTATTCAAGCCAAGGAAAGGACTCTTATTTTCTGCCAAAAAATGTCATGCTTGGCCTTGGAAGGACAAAGCACTGCTCTTCTGGACATACGAGTACATGGACTTTCAGACAACTGAAAAGAATCTCTGTTCATCTGCATGGTCAGCTGGAATCACACCATATAATGCCAGGGTCCTGTGCCCTTAGTCATCTACACTTGTATCTGCTAAAATTGTTCTGCATTATTTTTGAAGGAAGAAAAGCTGTGTCTCTCCCAGATCAGTTGGATTAATCCAGGAATCTCTCCTATAAACAGGAGGTAGGGTTCTGCCCTCACACACATCCACAGACTTCTCCACATAAGACTCCGTAGGAGCATGTTTTAAGTATGGCAGGAGGCAAGCACATGTTGTAAAAACTACTGGGTTTACAGAACTTTACAATAAGTTGCTACGATGTCTCAGGACCATGTAACCTAATCTGACCATGTGAGGCCAGGAGAAAAACTGAGCCCAAAACATAATCCTTGAGCAGAGGTCTGCAGGATACAGATGACATCAAACGCTAGGTTGGGTGCACATGATCAGCCTGCTCTAGAGGATGCTTGCGTGACTAGTATGTGTGCAAGCTGCTGTGGGCCATCTGGCCAGGGAAACAGGGATCACACTGTGATTGGCTCACTGCAACTACTGAAAAAAAAAATAATAGAATGCTTTATCAGAGTAGTCCCCCAGACATAACAGAAAGCTTTATTTTTTTTTTCTCTTCTTAATGCAGTGTATCTTAAAATTCTATTGATTCAAACAGAGGTGAAATGCAACAGATTTAAGAACAGGAATTAATCCACTTCTTTGCATTATAACTGTATCTGGACTTGGCCAACACACTTACCTGGGTGTTTATTCTTATGGCTCCAATGGATGGAATTTCATAATAATAACCTAAAATTTAGAACAGAAGTAATGCCATCTTAATATTATATTGCTAGTCTCTTAATCTTTAGCTAGTCTCTTAAGTTTTAGGAATTTAATTTAGCCTTTGTATTTAATTTTATTATCATGAATGAACAGAATACTTTTTTAGTAGATGTCACCACAACACATTGCCACTCTTAGGCAGAGTATATAACATGTTTCTTTTGCCTGTTTTATTTAAACCTGAGATAACATACTGCATTTGTACTCCAAAATGCTCAGTTACTGATGTGCAAGTATGTTTAATGGTCATTTTAATATGTGGTGACAGCAACATGATTATATGCTGAATGAATCAAAAACACCTTTATTGAGCATTGACTCTATCTATTGACTCTATTATCTTTTTAAATTAAAAATATTGCCCACGTGCACCAATAAGACCAAAGACAGGCACTGAGATCTAGTTTCAGACCAAGTAAGTTGTAAGACAAATTGGGAGGAGGGGAGAACTGGAGAGGTAAGCGTACTGAGGAGAGTCATTTACTTTGCCATAAGCAATGCATGACTTGACAATATATTAAAACAATTAGTGAGAAATTAAATAAAAGTTTGCTTCTTTATATGTATAAACAAATAACCATACTGATGATTCGGGACAGAAGATTGTGATGATATTGCCTTGATAATAAAACGACATAGGTGGTTATGCTTTAAGCCAGATGGTCCTCATTTGTTTTATAACAATGGAGTCTTTTGAGATATAAAGATGTTAGTCAAAAAAATCCCTGTTCAAAAAAAAATCCTATTGATTATCTGTAATTATCTGAAAATACAGTCTGCTCTTCATGAAGTTGTTGTGATTTCTGCATAACTTGCCAGTATCCTGGGGGATTCATGAGGTTATGGTTCAAATGTTATTCATACGGGCTATAGGATATTTTTACATTTTTGTCTGTATTCGTTATCTTTCCCTTATCTTTAGTTTATGCTATTCTCATGCCTAAGAATTATATCTTAATCGCCTTCCCTGGCAATCTTAATTCTCAAGACCTTTTTTAATCTACTCTATCTCCCACCTTTTCCTTCTCACTGATTTTTAAAGTACTTTCAAATTTTTAGTAAGGCCTGAAAATTGGTCTATTTAAAATACTAAACAAGATTGTTTCATACTTTCTCTGATTTTGTATTTATCTGTATTTATCTCTTATTTCTTCTTCCAGAATTATATTGTAGGGTATTTGAGACACCTCTTTGTCACACTCTTAAAATGCTTCTGACCACATTTTTCATGTAGAAATTTTAGGAGAAGCCATTTTTACTTCCTTACTTCCACTTTTTTAACTTCTTTTTTCACATAAAGAAACCAGGTTAAAATAAAAAAAAATATAAGATGCTTTTGGAAACTAAGAAATTGAATAATTTGATATTTTCATCAAAAAAAGAAATATAATGCAAGTCATCTAGTCCCTTATAAGTTGCAGAGAAAACCAGAAAGAAATCTAACCAGCCACCCAACCAAACAGAAAAATCCCTTTGTCCAGACTCCTTAATAGAAAACAGCTTTGCTGAATTTCTTATCTGTCATCAGTTCCATCTTTTCAAAAATGGCTATTACAACAAGAATTCTCAAAACTGAACCATAATATCCTTTTACTACAAAAAAATGCTGTGATATTTTATTTACAATATAAAGTTTTAAATAATGAAAGAAGAAATAAATATGAAAGCTTATTCTTTATGTATATATGTTTTCAAATGCATATTATTTAATCAAATAACTTCGCAACTTTAAAACAATACAATGCAGCAAAAAAAATAGATTAAAAAAAGTTGTAATTTTTAGAGAATAATAAAGACATCACTTATCGAAAGGTCTAGCACAGAGTAGTCTCAAAGAAAACACAGTACCTTTATTTTCACACGCCATCCACTGTATGGGTCCTTTGTCATAATTATGTTGACCAACAGAAAATGTGAACACACGTACCTACGCAAGTTAAAAACCAATGCATACATCTTTACTGTATGTCATTACATAGCTGTGATTATCAAGCTATTGATACTTGAATTTTTTATACATTTGAACAGACAAAGAAAACTGTAAGCTTAACTGTAATTTCTTTTAATCACCATAACAGATACACGGTTATTATGATAGTTCATATATTCCTATTATTTGTTCCATGAACTAGAATCCAGGAAGAATGTTTTTTCATACACTTTCATACTTTAAAGCTATAACATTGGTCACCATCCATGAACCACTTAAATTTCTTTATTTTTTTTAGTTTTCTACCCAGAGTGATAATTATAACTCTTCAGGTTTTGTTAAATTACTTGACATAATCTCCTATTAATGATTCATATCAATGAATTAAAATGGACATGTGCATGGCAATAAAATTCAGAGGAATGAATTCATTATAAAACAGTATTTTTTAGCATAAAAAATAATTTCAGAAAAAAATAAGACATTTTCAGATACTATAGAAAACAGATCCTCATTTTGCACAGACTTTCAGTCTCTTTCATGTAAAACTGCTAAATTAGTTCAACAGTATTCTATAGAAGAGTTAAGCTTCTGATATTAAGCTCCTGATATTCATTAAAGGTATGATATTTATAAGCACAATTCTATTCTATGTAGCCAATGCAAATCTAATCTATCTCAGCAACTGAGAGGAGCCATGACTAAATTCTATTCAAGTTTTGCACTGAAAATAGACTTTTCATCTAAAATTATTTTCTATGCAAGTTGTCTGATCTGAATGAGAAAAATTAAGACCAAAATGCAGTGTTGCTGCATGCAGATTAAAAATCCTACAAGACACACAGAAAAGTTACAAATATCTTGTTTCAGTTTCTGGCTGAATATTTTTCTCCAAAGCTGAATGTTCCTGTAAAAGGTAGGAAAAATGTTTTCCCAACAGTTTTAGTAAGCTGTTCACTATTATCACCTCCCTCTGAAGGAATGTCCAAGGACCAGCCTGTCTTTCCTTTTCAGGCATCCCTTTCTCTATGGACCATTAACTTGCTTTATAGATCACAGATCACGACGTGAAATCAGAATACGAATTCCTTTCTATGGAACGTGATTAAAACATAATAGAATTAATTTGCATGCAGGCTGTAGCTGAGTGATAAGGTAATGCTTTCTTTAAATAATATTCAAACTATAAAATTGCAGACATTCAGTGTAAACTACTGTCACTGCAAAGTTTTTAAATTGCCATTTATATAAGTTTTCATCACATTATTTAGCATGTGCAAGTACTACCTAAATCTTCATTTGTCAAATAGCAACAAAAAATTGTGTGAAATAATCAGAGCTTATGTATTAGCTAAGAGTTGTAGGAATAATTCCAATTCATCAATCAGCAGTGAGCAAATGGTGAAACTTTATTAGTGTTGACCCCTAAATGCAAGGAGATCGAACAAAGCTTTGTGCTAGATGTCATTTTTAATTAACAATAAGTTTTGATTTGCTTTATCCATACAAGTCCTTTGTTTCTGCAGTTAAAGGCAGAATTAAAGCAACTACTCTGCTGCACTGAATGCTGATTCAGTACTTCCAGTTGTTTGGGTTTTTTTTAAAATATGGACAAAGTTTGAAGTTTTTCAATAAAACTAATAAGACTACCCTATACAGGGCCCTTTGTCAGTAATAAGTCAAGCCAGTTGCATCTCTAGATAAACAGACAGGTACAGGAATGTGTGATGGCAAAATAATTGTTCTCATAATCATATGGATAGAGACAGATGAAAAATGCTATTACCTTGAAAATATCGGTATTGACAGTGTGAAAATGACTTTACCTGATATGTCTACATCTCATTTCTTCTTTTAATACTTTATCACATTGTAAATTCAAATTACATTTGCCATTCCTTGTTTGTTCCTGACCTCTTTTTAAAATGTCAGCTTTAACTCTTCTAATAGATCTTTCTGCTTGTATCTAATTACCATCTATTTTTTCCAAGCTGAACACCACAATGGTATTTTCCATTGATACCTCCCAGCTCACAAGGTCCCTGACTACTACACTTCTATTATTTTTTTTGGACTCACCACTGCTCCCAGTTTAGTGTCCACTAAACACTTGATTCAAAATACATTCCTCTCAAAAACAATGGTGCAATAAGAAAAATACCACCAAAGGCCACTAGTTAGATAGTTGAGTGACCTGATGTCTCTTTTTGGTTTAAAAGTAACTAATTAAGTTTAAACATGTCTGTGGATTTGCTTGTGCGTGTATAAAACACGAGTCAACTAGACTGGACTGTCTAGCATTCGATCTCAAACCTAAAATGAAACACTGCATTGGATTCAAGTTGTGAAATAGTATGTAGTTTAGGGAAAAGCAGCGGCATGTTAAATCTGCAACTAATCTATGAAGAATTTAGAATTTAAATTATTGACAACAAGCAGAGGACAATGTATCTGATTTACTGTTCCTTGGATAATTAACAGAGATAAAGAACTGCAATGAAAATTGGAGTTTTTAATTGCTACTTGGTTTGGCAAGAGGGTGGAACATTCAAAAGAGTTTTCTTTTTCCTATTGCCTCATCTGGAATTGAGTAGAATGACAGACCAGCTGGAAAAATGAGTCAGCAAGTCAAATTAAACAAACAATTTTTAGCAAAAAACATGCTCTGTGCTAACATTTTCTGTGACAGGAGTCAGCCAAAGGACTGAGGTGTGTCCGTCTATACCTTTTCTTTTTTTTTCTATACTTTTAAAGGAGAATTTAGTGCTAAGAACACTTGGGGCAACTAGATCAGACACAATGGATATGAGCACCTCTCCCTTTGCCTATCCTTCCTTTTAAGTTCAGTTTCAACCAACTAAGCGGATTTCTGAGTTGAAGGAAACTGCTAAGTACACTTTGATCCCAGTAAGTTGTTTTCCATCACCACCTAGGCTTGGATATTTCTTCCCTGTGCTTCTCTGCAGTCTTTTACAGTCTTTGTAAACTACATGTTCACAGATCCTTTAGCTATGACTCCATCATCCACACCAGCAGACGGACACTTCAGTCTCTCAAACCATTTCCCAGGGGAAGAACAACCTTGCCTCCACACAGAGGAGGTCTATTTATTCTCTTCAGAAAGAAACATGACTTTCAAATCAACAAAAGCCAATGGAACAATTAAGAAAAACAAGCTGTCACACCTTCTAATTTTCAGTGGGACTATCTGAGGAAAAGAACTTCTAGAAAACTTGTAGCGTTGGAGTGGAGAAGAAATAGAAATGGGTACCAGACTGCTCTTCCAGCCCAGTCAGACACAGTCTTGAAACTGTTCTGAAATGTGAGATTCTTCATTTCTGCCACTGAGAGTCTAGAGCTGTGCTAGCTCTGTCAAGAATATATCATCTGCTGGCAACCAGTAGATAATTTTCTTGATTTTTCTCACACTAAAACTTATCCTTGAGAGGAGATACAAAACTTTTTATTCTTTTTTTTTTATTCATTTAAAGTATATAGTAGAGCAATATACTTAGTAACAAACAAATCAAATGTAGAATTAATGTAAGGACAGTAAGACAGCGAGTGGCACAGGCTGCCCAGAGAGGCTGTGAAGACTATCTCATCTGAGGTTTTAAAGATCAGACTAGATAAAGCCCTGAGCAACCTGGATTTATCTTATCCCTGACATTGGACTAGAGACCTCTGGAGGTCTCTTGTAAACTGACTTATCTTAGCACTCTATGGGGACATCATCATCGTCATCATCATGGCCTAGGCTGAAGGGACCTTAGAGATCATTTAATCCAACCTCACTGTCATGGGCAGAGACGCCTCTCAACTAGACCAGGCAACACATGGGGACATCAAAGAAGAACAAGCAAGAATTCCAGTCCTAATCAGAGGAAGTGGTAGACAAAATAGAAAGCTACAGAAATCAGAGAAAGTAGTACTGCACTGAAGAAAATACAATTACCTAAATATATATTTAATTTACGTTTTACTTTGCATTTCTCTCTATCAGAAAAAAATCATAAAACCCAAGGGGAATAAAAGGATTCTGACTGCTACAGATATCACGGAATAACAGCCCCCGAGAGAGTTGTGATGAAGACACAAAGGAAGAGCTATCCATGAAAAGGCCTCTTTCACTACAGATCTTATTTACTTTTTACATCTCTTATTTGTTCATTTTGCTATTGGAATAAAATTAAGATTAAATTGGTCTCTTCCTTTGAGTGTATCATGTTATGACTATTACAGAAAATTAACAGCTCAAGTGAAGTTAATTCATAACACACAATATCCCACTTGCTGTTTAGATCAATGTACATATGTACAGCCAGCATGTGTAGGCCTACTAGAATATAAGACACTGCAACGACTCTGCAAAAGTTCAGAGTGCATGAACATACGTATTTTTTGGCAGATAAATTGTCTTGAATTCTGTGCTGCTGCAATGCAAGAGCTCTCAATAATCATTTGCGGGCATCTCTTCATTCTTCTGTTTAGGAGGAGATTAACTGACCTTTGGAGGTACATATATCTCTTTATCAGACATCAAGAGAGTTACGTGATTAATTCACTCAACTAGATGTAGGCAAGATGTATCCTATCATTTTATGTCTATCATGTACAAATAGCAGATTCCATCTTTATCACTAGAAAAACTGACTGAGTCAAAACTGATCTCAAGTCACACAGCTTTAGTTTTCATGGTGACAGTACGATTTCAGAATATTTTAACCTGGATTTTATATCTGCAGGTAGAGATTCATAGATAATCTTTTTTACTATAGTCCAAGAGAACCTGCCATAAAGAGGAATAAATAATGTAATGTGTTTACAGATTATCAGATATGATGAAAAATTGTTTGTGGTTTATATTTAATACGTAAAATTCTGAAATAAGAGGAAAATATGCCAATTTCTGAATAAAATTATAAAATTTCTTTTCTATATTGTGTTATATGCTCTGTTCTCTGAATCTCTTGTAAGTATAGACTTTAAACCACCTAGTCTGAAGCAAGAACAGAAGTTCAGAGGACAACACAAAAACCTCATATCCTGATTAGGAAACTACCTAGGATTAGCCATTAGGAAGCATGAAATACAAAGTTTCACCTAAATTCTGGTCCACAATGTGTCATGCCGAATTGCTAGATTCAGGGCTTCCAGGCATGCAGTCCATTTGGCTTATATCTATAAAAAGTGAAGCAGGTTTTTTTTTAGGTTTGTGGGGGTTTTGCGGGTTTTTTTGTGCTGTACTCAGCACTGGTGAGGCCCCCACCTTAAGTATTGTGCTCAGTTTTGGGCACTTCAGTATAGGAGATATCGAGGTGTTGGAGCGAGTACAGAAGAGGACAACAAAGCTGGTGAAGGGCCTGGAGAACAGACCTTATGAGGAGCGATTGAGGGAGCTGGTTCTGTTCAGTTTGACAAAGAGGAGGCTGAGGGGGGATCTTATCATGCTCTACAATTACTTGAAAGGACATTGTAGAGAGGTTGGTGCTGGTCTCTTCTCACAGGTAATTAGGGACAGAACCAGGGGGAATGGTTGCAAGTTGCAACAGGGCAAGTTTAGGCTGGACGTTAGGAAGAAATTCTTCACAGAAAAAGTGGTCAGACACTGGAACAGACTGCCTAGGGAGGTGGTTGAGTCGCCATCCCTGGATGTGTTCAAGTGTCGTTTAGATGTGGTGTTGGGTGATATGGTTTAGGAGTGAAATTGAAGTGCAGGGTTAATGGTTGGACTCGATGATCCCAAGGGTCTCTTCCAACCTTAATTGTTCTATGATTCTATGATTTTTCTGGTTTTTTTTTTGTTTTACTTTTTTTTTTCTAGCAAGGAGAAGAGAAACAATAGTTCTGAGTTCAACAGCAGGGGTAAGACTCGCAATAATGTTCTAGAAGGAAGTTTTGGGATCCTTTAGGCTATCTTTATGCAATAAATAAAGTGGGACATAATCCATTTTCTTTCTCAGTCCATGAGGGCAACTGGCAAGGCATTGCCCACATCTCTACAGCTAAATTATGTTGCATCCTCCCTCTCCATCCCCTCCTCCATACTGGATGATCTCATTATAAAAATCTTACGGGAACAGACCCTGGCTAATGCTACCCCCTGAACTGAACTCAGACATTGTTCAAAAGAGCTGATTGCCACAGGCCAAGCACCATACTGTTGGGTCTGTTAACAATTAAACAGTATGGATAATTGTGGCCATTTTTTCAGCCGGCACCCTGGCCTTGGATCATTTATAAGTACAGATACATCTGCCTGATTCACTCATATGAACGAAGTTGATGTTCTCTTGATGGATTGAGCAAGGCTCATCTTTTTCAAAATGTGTATGACAGTGGTGCCTCTGATCTTTTAGATGAGAGTTCAGTGCTCATAAAAAAAGAGGTCTGAGTTCACATTTCTCAGTTTGAGCAAATTCATAACTTCCACTGCTCTGAATATCAGGCTTCAGAAAGTTCAGAAGCTGGAGACTTAGGCTTTTGTGTATGTCCTTAAGGCTGCATACACATTTTGCCCTTGACAGAAATTGGGAAAAAGCAAAGACATGACCTAAGCAGCAGAGTATGAAACCTAGTCAGGTGTTAAGGTTGTGAAGTCTTAAAGGTTTAGAACTCAAAAACCAGAATTCACAATTTTATGTCAAATTAGGAAATACCAAGAATGGCTTGATACATAAACAGAAATGTGTTTTATTTTTGATATTTATGACTACAGTAGGATCTGCCTCTTGCTGTGGGTACTCTGAAAAAATGTATAGACATGAAGAAAGTATAAATGCATTTGATGAAACCCTACTGAAACATTACTGTAACTGACCACTTATGCTCTGATTCAGCAACATACTTAATTATGCAAGTAACTCCTTTGACATCAATGGAAAAATGTTCTCATTGAAGCTCATTTTTATATACTAATAGAGCAGGTTCTTGGAACTATTTTTCTAGACATTTATGCACAGTAAATTATTTCTTCCAGACTTTCCATGTGTATTTGCAGCCTTCCCTATCATTAATATCTTTCATTCACTGCAGTTCAACCTCAAACTTCAAGCTGCAATGCTAACTTAGGAATTTGTAGTCTAATTATAGTCTGTGTAATTATAGTCTAATAAAAAGAAGAAATAATGACACTCTAAAAATTAGCTCACATTACAATCTAAAGTTAATCCTTCTTCTATCTCAAAATAAAAAGAAAAATTAAGTTTGTTACATGTTGGGAGACTATTGGAGAATCTCACTTGTTTTGGATATGATTCAATATTGATAATATGGGCCCAAAACCACTTAAAGGTCTTAATATATTGGGAAAATAGATCCAAAGACACTGATGCGTGCTGTATTTATATGCAATTACTCTACAAAAGGAACTAACAATTGAGGATTATACTCACAATCTTAATAACATATGCGTATAATGAAATGTCCATGTTCACTGAAGAAGTCTTTAAAGTGAATGCCATGAATCCCTGAAATGTGTTTTGAGAGTTGTAAAGTGATTCAAAGTTGAAAAAAAAAAAAGTGGTTTAATCCAGCTTTCTTTGTGTTCTTACAAAGAAAATATATCTACATGAAAATGGGGAGCTCTTTTAGTGCAGAAGTTGAAGATACCAACATGGTTAACATACTGAGAAATGTCAGAATTCTCACAGAACGAAAAAAACCCTGATTCAGTTATACTGTACTACATCTTCTTAGTGCCACCCTGTGGAACAACAGCAACTCACTCTGCACTAAAGGGAAGGCACGTGGTGTCCCTTCCTCTTTTGCCATGTGGCTAAATCTATGAAGGTATAAATACCCTGCAGATACCTACTCATCTACCTCTACTAAATTGACTATAGACAGATGGACCACTGACTGTGTAATCTTTAAAGTCTTTACTTAGTTTAGAATTAATCTTTGATGAGCCAGAAGTATCACAGAAGTGCAAATAGAACTATTCTATTTTGTATGCTCACAATAACTTACTGTAGCATTAACACATAGCAATGAGAAGCCTATGTCCTCTGTACTACACTGTCTCCACAAACAAAGAGAAATTTTAAATTTGAATATTTTCTAGGTGATGGTCTAAATCAGCTCTGTTGTATTAGCCTTTTACAACATTAGTCTCAAGAACAACACCAAGAAAGAGAAAAACAGAGCTTTCAGGAACAGCAGTAGGACTTCACAACAACGTGCTTGAATTTAAGTTTGAGAGTCAATTAGGCTATCAAAAGTTGAGCTTTAGTCCACTCTCCAACCTTAAGAGCAGCTGTGGCAGCAGAGTCCACATAAATGCATAGAAGCTAAACCATCTGTCCTTCCTCTTCCTCCTTGCTGTTCCAGGAGCAGACTCAGCACCTTGTCCGGGGGTGCGCCAGTTGGCAAAGGCTGAAAAACACCTGGATTCAACTAACAGTTGAAATGTATAAATGATTGCAGAACAGTGTCCAGGCTCATGTCTTGACCCCATGTAATTTACTAATATAAATAGTGTCTTAATGCATTTAAATTAATATGATGCATCCAATAGAGTGTAATACAGATGCTGCATGC
>NW_009715615.1:0-25090 GCF_000703405.1 Apaloderma vittatum | reverse complement strand
CCTGCTGAAAGGCAGAGATAGATTTTTATCTCGAAAATCCCCAAACAGAGCTCAACTAGCCTTCTGTGATGCATATTTGTGGCTCTGGCACAAAGGATGCTGACACACTTCTTGCTTCTCCCGTGATTTCCATCACGAGTGCTGTCCTCACCAGCACACCCCATCCCACCTTGGAAATAAGTGTAAAGCGCTCGGTTTGGATCAGGTGATTTTCTAGCTGCTCATCCTGTCTCCCAGTCTTCACATGAAGAAACGAACACTGTCATCTTTTTAACAGTTCAGCTGTTGAATGGTTTATTTTGCCAGGGTGTTATTTATTCAGTTGATCTGTTTCCTTCCTCAGTTTTGTTAATAAAAAAGCTTATTTGTTGAAATGAAATACAACTAAATTCCTCCTTTTCCTAAGTTACTTCTCCCTGGCACTCAGCATTTAGCATTTCCTGAAGAAAAAGTCATTCTTTTTTCTGAGAGGTCCTTGTGAATTTGGTGGCCCATATCAGAAACAGACAAAAGAGCTGACAAAGTAACTCCCTCTGTATTCCGAATGAAAAGAATTTTAGGCATTTCTTTGATAGTCAAAACATTTGGAAGCAGCTGAGCAGCTGGAGAGGACCAGATTAATTAGAGAGATATTTACTGTTCATATTGTGATAATAAGCCTTCTTCTTTCTCTTTTTTTTTTTTTTGGTTGTTTTTATAAACCCCAGGGAAGAAATTTTACAAATATCAACTAAAGAATTAAAAGAATATCTAACATTCCACTGAATATTTCAAACATCATTTTTGGGGGGGAGTCTGACTTTTTTTGTTCATGTAAATAGTGTTTGTTTGAAAATAGTGTATTAACTACCTCCTTTGTATAATTACTCCCTACATTTTTACTCCTATTTCTCTAATTCTTGTCAGCATGGAAAACACTGACTGAAACTAAATGGTTGCAAATGCCAAATAGTTGTATTCTTAGAGGGCAAAGGACAGGGGAAAGGGAAGCGCGAGCGGAAAATCTCTTTTCCAGCAGAACACATTTACAGGAAATACTCTCTGGCATTATCAGTTACACAAAGTTCATGTCTAATTTTACAGCAGCCTGATCTTCACACGAATATGAAAATTCCAAAGGAAAATGATTTAGTGAGCCTGAAAAAAAGTATTGCCAACCGAAGAGGTGAAGAGACTTCTGCCCATATGCTGTTTCTTTGAGACTGACCTGGGAACAGAATGATATCTTCAGATCACCTTAGAAGAGGGGGATGGAGAAACCGAAATCCTTCAAGTTTGGTTCCCTTTCCTTTTTTTAGGGAGGAAAAAAATTAATAATTACTGTAGAACAATGGAAACTGAGCACTGCCATAAAGGACTGTGCTCAGGGCAACATGACCTTGCCTCTGCTTGCAGGTAAGACCCAAGCAGGCAGTGACGACGGCTGCTGTCAGCAACTGGCAAATGTCCTGGCGTGGCTGAAAGACCCAGACTTATGCTCTGGCGTGTAACCGAGAACGTCCTTCACGGTCAGCAATTAATGCAATCACTGTGCATGCTCGCTCGTTGCACTTCTTGCGTAACTGCACCCGAAATCTCAGGACTGGCTATGAGAAACTTTGCAATAGACAGATTTATAGATACCATTTATCTAGTCCATGATTTAATAATAGTAAAATGAATCATGGCACTCTTCACTCCCATACTGAATGCTATCCATTTTCATTTCTTTTATAATGAGTTAAATGAATTAAGTTTTTATAGAAAAAATATAAATAGAACTGATCCTACATGCAATCCACAGGTAAAACAACCTTGAGGGTTGTCTATAGCCCTGGTGTGTTTAACAGTTTGTAACAGAGTGTTCTTAATAAACTCAGATCTAAATTTTGCATTTGTAATGACTGAAGGAGTAGAAACAATGTACTCCAGTTAAATCACACTTCAGGTGACAAGATACAAGACAGTTTTTGGTCTATTATGTGACACAAGGGAATTTTAATCACTGATCACAAAATTCTTCTTTTCATTGAAAAAAATAAAGGTCTTTGGCCTTATTTATAAAAATGCTTCTTACAAAGCAAGTTTTAATAAAAAAATTATTGCCTTAAAGGGTTTTGTTTTTTGTTTTTATTTCCTAATAAAACTGCATTTAACAGACTAAGTTTGCAAAGGAGATCACTGAGGTTATTATTTCTCCTGTCTACACCTACTATCCAGAATACAATATGACCAGTTTGCATCAAACAATTCACCACCTGAAATTCTCTCCTTTTTTATAAAGACCCATTTAAATAAAGTCATAATTACTAAAAAAATACACATTTGCAGATTGCATTCCAGGTTCTTGGGTCAGTATGGATTAAATGTCTTATTTTGAACATGACTAATTATGAGATTATGAAGCAGAGAATTCCCTCTGAGCCTGAGCAAACACTGAATGCATCATTTTGAATTTGTTACAAGGCTAACATGAACACGGCTTCAACTAAAATTAATGACTTAAAATAGAACATGAATATAGAAACTGAAGAAAGGAGACACGTAATATTCAAAGTCTGCATGTGGGGCTGATTCTGTCCTAAAGCCAGATTTTTCAAAAAACTTTGGTAGTTCTTTTTCTCTACTTTTTAGGAATAAGAGCTATAAAAATTTTCATGAAAAACTCAAGAGAAAACACTTACAAGCTCATACTTTAATTTCATTTTCCATATCCATGCAACCACAAGACTGCAAAGTCAGTTTCTCATTTTTCTATTAAAAACAATCTACTCTGTATAGCACATTCAGTCCTGTATATTAAATTCTATCCTGTATAGTGCAAAAGATTAAAGTGTGACTGTAATTTCCTGGATATATAACAGAACAGGTTTAATTCTTTTCTTTAAGACTAATCAGGATTTTGAATCCAAGTTGCTTTCATAGTAGAGACTGGGATATTTTCTGCTTGTTTCTTAACCTGCGTACTTATCCCTTGCGTATTTTTTGTCATAACTGAAATATGTTTTACAAAATACTTTACAAAAAAACGTTTTCTTAATTACATATAATATTTCTTAATCTTGATAAGATTTCTCAACGGTGCTCCTTCATCTCCAGTACTGATGTTCTCTCCTACAAAACAACCTTTCCCTGCAATGTTTGCAGCAACCTCCAATATTTTACAATTAAGCTGTCCAGGGTTTCTACTTGCTTAGGCGAAATTTACAGTACACCTACACTTAACGTTTTCTCAATTCGTATCTCTTTCCTCTGTTATACATTTGAATATAAGAATACATATCTCTTGTTATCTAAATGGACTGTAATGTTGTTTCTTGAAATTTTCATTTCCTTCTTAGCCTGTCATCTGTTTAGGCTGCTGCATGCATTTATCTTGTGCTGCCATCTGCTTGTTTCATCTGTTGCCTTACTTTCTTGCTTACTATGGAGATTCCCATCCTCTAACTTCTCCCTTTGAGCCCCAGTACAAAGTCTTGTACATATTTCTGCCTGTTTTTTCCATGAGTGCATCAGCAAATCTTTTAATTCAAAGATGTCCCATCTCATCTAAAACAATTCCATCTGCTAATGGCCTAATGCTGAGCTAATACTCAGCATGCATGTACCAGTTGGCCTAAGCAGCGTTTAGAAACTGTTTCCAGTCAATTTTTTGAGTCACTCATTAATAGTTAATTATTTTCAAAAATACATTCAGTGGTGCTAGTTTATTTACATTTCTTATTCTATTAGGTGGACAAATTCTGCAGTTTCTTCCAAAAAAGTTCCACATTTATACCAATGTTGCAAACAAGCTTTGGAAAACTCTAAACATAAATGTCAGAACCACGACTACCTTACAGGTAATTTTACAGAAAAGTAGTTCTTAATCTTCGTAACCATACTAATATTTTTTTGTGTGTCCAGTTTTGCTCCATCATCTGCAGAAAACAACTCTTAACTTTTATATTTTCTCCACTCTTATTTTTTCAACTGAATGGGAGTTGTGAGATTCTTACACGGCATTTATAGCAGAACAACTTACAGAGGTTGTCTATAGCTGCACTCATTACAGTCAGCTCTTATTTATGTATGGCACTTCTTTCAATAAACCTCAGAAACGTACAAAAATTACTTATAAATTTAGTTATAAAGGTTCATGCAGATAAAACAATATGATGTGAGAGACAATTCCTGAATATCTTGTAGCTGGTCAGGAAAATTTATTTATAAGACACAAAGAATGGTTAGATTTATCTCTGAATTTTAGGGACGTCTTAACTAAAAATCTAGAAGAAAGAAGATATTCAGATTGAAAGATCGAGAAGTGATTTTTATTTAAGGGCAAGGAAGGTATGACAGCAGTAAAACAAGGATAGAGAGATAGACTTCAGCAAACTCAGAGAACTATCTAGTTGAGTATTGCAGGAAGATAATCTAAAGAATAAAGGATTACAAGAAAACTGGCAAACCATGAAGATGAATGCATTAAACATAAAAGAAGAAACTGCCTAATGCAATGTAAGATTAAAATACTTAGAAAATCAAACACAGAAACTTAAATTGAGGATTACTTGCAAAAAGCAGTGATTATGAAAAAAAAAGATTCAGAGTAAAGAAAAAAAGAACATTGTTCAATAATAAAGTGCACTATCTAAAAGGCAAGTTATATTCTACAATGTGTTTACCTAAGTGCTGCATGAAAAAAAAAAGTAATAGAAAAAATTGTGCTCTCTTGAGATCACTAAAGTTTCTCCAACTGTTCGAGTGCATGTTTTAAGGAAGGTAGAGATATCGTGCCACTATACACAACAGGGTAATAATACAGGATGAAAAGAATTTAAGATATAGCTTAGGAAAATTTGAAAGAAGTTAGTTTTTTTTAGTTTAAAAGACAAAAGTTGAGAAGTTGGATGAGGGTGACAACATAAAAATGGTTTCCTAAAATATAAGAGGAAATAGTGATGAGAATTAAAGGTCCTCTATAATGAATGTACGAAAGAAAAAAATAATAATTCCCAAGCTTACTTTCCCTTGAGGAAGTTTCTTTCTAAACAGGTAGGTGTTGAAATAGAAAAATGTAAATACCTAAGGAAGTTGTGGAATTAAATACTTTAAAGAGGTTATACAAACATCATGAGGCATAGTCTAGGTATTAAATTGCCAATTGCAGAAAGTACTAGTCCTCCAACTCTTTGATTACAGAAACATATGATCAGCTCACGTGGCATTTCACTGCAACCCCAAATTCGTAAGAACGAACGCACAGTTAATATATGGGGAGACTGAGACAGGGCAAACCTGGTGTCTAACCTCAACACTTTAGGTAGCATTTTGTTTGTCTAAGTAAGTAAAATACAGTCTGACTCTCTTGCTTCCATATCAAAACAAACATAATGTGCTTTCTATATTAAGTGATATTATATTCTTGTTGCCTTGTTTAATCATTTGATGACACCTGCAGCATCGAACTCTATGTGATATTGTAAATCAATCACTATTAAGATAGTGGCTTGGAATTCAAGATCAACAAAAATAGAAGTATCAAATGGCTCCCTCGATGTCAAATTTGAAGGAAATAAGCTGCCACTCGGGTTTTATGTAACAGATACACATGATTCTAATATGACTGATAAGATTACTTTTCAACAAAGCTATATTAAAACTTTCATTAGTCTTCTGTAGGTCTCAGCATGATCACATGGATTTTTATCTTACACAACAGATAAAAATGCCACGTGACATTCCAGATAGATTCATACTTATAATGAAACAGCAACCGCAAGAGAAACTCAGTGTTGATACATACATGTGTGTGTGGACACATGCATGAAAAGGCTTTTCTGCATGTAGAACGTCTTCCTAAAACTAAACCCTCCTCTGCCCCACTGCACTTTCTGCTGTACCTCCTAAGTCTGCAGTAATCTTGCCCGGCAAGCTTCTGTAGGTATAACGGCACAGGGCTGTGATTGTTGAATGCAAAAGAAGGGAGAAAAAATATAATGGACATGACTCCCTTATTGAAGCATTTAAGAAAAACCTTAGAGGTGATGTTATATAGTCTGAAAGTAAAGGGGTCAGTGACAGTGTGCTAAAAAGACTGTGGCAGACTTTTGCAATCCAACCGCACTGAAAGGGCATCCTAAAAATCACTGTTCTCTGATTCCTAGTGGGGGAATAGAGCTTCACACAGCATCAGGTAACTGTGGTTCAAAATTGAGAGTTATGAAGAAAAACGTGCCTAATACCATACTGAAAAAAAAAAAGAAAAATATGTCATTACAAGGATTTGCATACTTAAGGTCTTAAATAGCTTAGTATTGTTCAACTTGACTATAATTAAACATATTTGGATGATGAGTGTCACAGGAGGAAGACTGCTGGTATGGACTACTTAAATTCATTAATGTAGTGGCATTAATTTACGTTAGCTGGGACAGTGAATTAATAAGTGGAGCTAAGGAAGAATTAAAAAAGAGGTAATTTGCCTTAGGAATAAGGTATTTCTTCAGTGAGCCCTCTAATAACACAGATTTCATTTTTACTTTGAAAGAAAAAGGAATGGAATGCGGGATTTATAAGTACTGACCCAAGTTTCACCCCGAATATTTTAGATTTACCAGTTGAGCATGTCTCGGTACATACAATAAATTAAAATTAACAGCTGGAAGATGACATACTCTTAAGACAAAAGTGATTTGAGAGGGAGACAGGGAGCTAGGTTAACCAGCTAGCTGGAGATTTCTTCTACATGGGATTTCCTGTATGATCACTCCAAGAAAATTCACAGCACAGAGAGACTATCAAGAGGAATGAGAAATATCCTAGTGTCTCGTTGTTTAAAGATCACAAAAGGAGAATGTAGAGAAGGATGGAGAATGATATACAATCCAGAAAGCTTCAAAAAAGGCTTAAATTTTATCTACCAAACTATGTCACATGCCATTCAGATACAAACCAGAACATTTTTCGGTTCAACTGTTCATTTAATTACTTTATGTTATATACTGTGTCACAAGTGTATCACACACTCAGAAATGCAAGAACTGTTCGGGTACACATTGACAGCTGTTGACCACTGTTCAGAGCTGACATTAGTGCTGAGAAAGTTGCTGGGTTTTGGCTCTATAAGGAACCCTAGAAAGTTACATTCATTCAGTCTGACACCTCATGAGAATTCCATGGCTACCCCAAGTGGAAATGTCATGAGCTTCTTCAACGGGCATTTGAGTCAGGACTAACAATTTAAGCCTTGTATAGAACAATTCATAGACCATTGCCTAGATTAACACAGCTTTTTTAGTTTTACTGACTTACAGTTGCACAACAAGGGATTCAAACCAGTGAAGAAAACGGTTCCATCCTTTGGTAATGACAGTAGGAGATATTTTTTTGGATCAGAAAAAGTTTTTCAAGTGTTTCCTCATAGATATTTCATTTTATCTTTCTATTGACACACTGAATGTGTCCCGTTTGCAAGAAGTCACTGCTGGTCATAAGCTTCCTGGTGGAGTTACAGCAAGACTGAGCTTTCTCCCATAGGACCTCTATTACTGTAGCAGTTCTGACATACAGATATTTTTAGTGGGACTGATTTGTCGGAAAACTTCTCTGCATACCGTTTCCTCTCACATGGTGTTAGCAGAAAAATCTACACAAAATGTATGACTGAAAATTCTGTGGGAATGAGCCATGACACCCAACTTACACTTCTCCTTCTGCCTGACAGGTGAGATCAATCCTACCTGCATGGGTCAGACCAATCCATCTCACCCACACAACCTCTATCATGCTGGGAAATTTCAGAGAAGTGAAAATCCATGAGGTATGTTTAAGGTCTTTTCCTGCTTACGTAAGTTGAGCAATCCTTCAAAACACAGATTTCAGGGTGCACTGAATGTAGTGAATTTTCTATTTTCAGCCTGAATTGAAAATTCTCAAGACGGAGAACGCCTACTGGCCCTACATTTCAATTAAATTTATATTGCCATCTTCAGCAAAGCCATCTGTAGTATGAGTGCAAATAAAATGAAAATTTAGCACCCCCATTCCTGAAATTTAACGTGTGTGTGGCATTTCACACATTTAATGTGAGTGCCCTAAATGTCACCGTTAAAGTAAACACATCAGTTTTTACCTAGCAGGCACAACATGTAGTTGCAATCTGTGACAATAAAGTCTGGCTTTATAAAGGGAAAAAAGTACCCAAAGGTGAAACCTGACTGTGATTTTCCACTTCACACAGATGAAAACTAGGAATGTTCATCCTCAAAATTGTCTTACAGGTCTTTTACAAAAACCCTCATATCCATATCGTAAATGATTTGTAAAGATAGAAAACTATTAAAAAATATATCTGCAAGCTATTTAAAACAGAATAAACCTACCAGTTTCACAAGACAATTTTCCAGTCTTTAGATTCTAGGCTGCTATTTTCGTAGTTTCCAATTGTTTATTTCTTTCACTTCTTAACTTGAAGGTTGCACTAAGGGCACTGCAAACAGGTGTACTAAGTCATGTCATTTGATGGGCCAAAGCTTCTTTCATGCCAAGGAATTACAAAGTAACTGACATGAATAAAAAAATACATTTAGAACTGAAGCAATTTTACATCAGGAAAATGAAAACAAGGATTAATAGATTTGAATGAACGGTCTTTTGTTTGTTTTTTTAAGTTTACAAACAGTGTATCTAAGATGAGAAGAGACTGATCGTGATATAAGACAAAAAAAGAAATCTTTTATATACTGTGAATGAAACACAAAGGAAAATATGAAAACAACTGCAGAGCAGGCAAAAAAAGACATCAGCTGATACATATTTATGCTTTGAAGTGCTACTGCAGTAGAAAAGACAACTTTTTAACACCAAATTCATATTGAATAGATTTTATACAATTGATAATTATAAAAATGGTCTGACTTTCAATGATCTGTTTGTGAAAGAAATTTAAACTAACTGCAATAAAGACAACAGAATCTAGATCCACATATCTTTAAATATTTCATCATTTAATATATATAAGCATCCTACTATGCAATTAAAGAAGGTAATACTTTGTGGCTATGAGTTTGCAAACATAAAAGCATGTGTGTATTTTTTCATGTTACAATGTGTCTGTCAATTACGTTATTACGTTAAAAATTATTAGAATGCTATGAAAGATTGCTAGGAGGGTTTCATTATGATTCTAAAAATGAATTTACTGCTTCAATCTCATTAAAAGATTTTCATCCATGAATTTCTCTTCAACACCACAAGGATTGTTACTGATTGAAAACTATAAAGAGAAAGCAATTTGTTCTTCAGATTATACCTGCAAAAGCTTTCTTAACATTTCTTGTATTTCCAATGTTGCTTTGGAGAAAACCAGTAAAGGATGGCATCTAACAACCCAGTACTTTATTAGACAAGTATGAAAATATAAGTGCTTACTAAGATTTAAATTTGTAGATTCATAAAATTTAATCAAGTGTAAGAATTATGCATCTGTGCTGCATTTAATTATATAAGATAATATACTTAAATAAACAGAAATCCACACAGTGACTATTATCACCATTTTGTTCCACACAATAAGACCCCCAAGCCCTCATTCACTAGAGTGAACAAAGAAATGAGAGCATATTGTATTACATAAAGCACTATGTATAAAACCAACCCAACCTTTAGCAGTGCAAATTTACAGTATTAAATATGCAGTAAAATAACCATTTTAAATTAGTAAATCCCACATTTCATATATTGTAAATCACAGAAGAATTGTTCATCGGGCATGACTTAAGAAGACAAATCTCAGCACTATAAATCTGTTTTGTTGTTTGGACCAGATGTTTTGCTATATTTTCATAGAATCATAGAATGTTGGAGGTTGGAAGGGACCTCTAGAGATCATGTAGCCCACCCCCCCTGCCAGAGCAGGATCCCCTAGGGCAGCCACACAGGAACACTTCCAGGCATTTTCCTCCTACCACAACAAACTAAATGAAAAATAATAAGACAAGAATCATGCACTTTCTCCCTTATGCACGTATTTCCTTTAGCTGATAGCTTTTGTTTTAACATAATAAAAGCTACCAAGTCCAAATTTGAAGAGGAGTCTCTTGATGTATTTCCAGAATATAGCCGTGTGGGTGTCACGCGAGTTGCTATGATTTCAGCTCTTCCATCTAATTGTCAGTTTTAAAAGTACTTTCAGCTCAGACACAAAGATTAACCATATCATTCTATGTGAAACACTATTATAAAGCAGACACAAAATGATTATTCAAGGTCACTGAGTGTATCATTCATTGAGATGGAAATTGTGTCTTCCATTTCTAGTTCTCCTTTTGAAGAGATTAATTCATATACATCAGGATTTCCAACAAAATACTTCCACTGGTTTATACATAAGCATCCACGTCAACTGCTAAAGTGTCCTTGTAAACAGTGATCTAACTTCCAGTTGCCTTTTTCGAAAACAAACCAAAACAAAATATCCCACAAAAAACAGGTATAGGTATATCCCTGAGGACTAGAGAAGCTAAATTCTTAGTTGTAGTGTGATTCAAGGTCACACTTAACTTCTATTTAGAAAGTTATTAATCTTCTAAATACAATGGTTTGCACTGAAATGACAATTCACAAAGCTGCTTTCCTTCACACACACATATATACACACTCATATTCGTGTAAGCATCTGTAAGTATGCAAAAGCCGGACCAGAAGTTTGATTAAATGCAAAAACTAAAATAAAAACCAGCAGGAGTAATAATCCAATCTAATCTGAACAACACAACTCATCCAGTGATTCTTGTGTCAAACCCGTAATTCTGGTTGAACCACAGATCAAATTTCATCAATAGAAAACCATCTCACTCCTGGATAAAACATCCAAATGTATAATTAGCCTCACTGGGAGAAATATGTGGGTTTGTTGCAGCCTAAATCTATTCAGATTCAAATACTAACCTTGAGATGTGGTTTTGCTATTCCCTAATGAGCAACAAAATACACGGAAAATATTCACAGTGAGGAGCTACATATGCTTCTTGTATCATTTAGCTACCTGTGTTTCCACTTGATAATGCAATAATTACACTAATACAAGAAAAATGTCAATAAAAAGTATAATTCTTCATGCGTATGGCATGCTTCAGTATCGCCTGACATGAATGAGCCACAAGGCAGGAAATATTACATATATTCTCTATATTTTTCAAATAAATCCCACAGATGTAGAAATTTCTAAGTGTCCTACAGTTTAACACTCATACATATTTGAAAAGCACATTATACACATAACGAAAATGCTTTCAGTTCCATGTTTAATTATTCTTCTTTACGCTATTGCATTTTATGTAGCAAAATCTTCTATAGACCACTTACTTTTTTGTCTTCGTTATACTTATGGAAAATTTCCTGTGCTCTTTCTTCACCACCATCCGTAAACAACATAATAATCTTATTGCAGTTAGCTCGAGAGACACTGTGCTGTAGGAGATACAAGCAGAAGCTTTTTTTTTAACAACTTACACATCAACATGCTTACTATTTTAACAAAGTAATGTGAAAACTTCCAAGGTCTTTCAGGATTTTGTTCAACACCCCTTTCTGAATAAAAAATACAATAAAGTAAAATACAGTAAAATAAACTAAACTAAACTCATTTTCTCTGTTCCATGAGACTTATATATGACTCATTTCAAATCTGTTCCAACACTGAGGAATGGGGATCTGGTGGCTCCTCTCACCTAAACCAATGCAAGAAAAACTCTTTAGCTCATACCCATCCCATCAACTCCACAGTGTTCCTCTACAGATGTTCTGCCCGATATTTCTACAGTGAGATTTAATCACAGAATCACAGAATGGCCTAGGTTGGAAGGGACCTTAGAGATCATCTAGTCCAACCTCCCTGTCATGGGCAGGGATGACTCTCAACTAGATCATGATACTCAAGGCTCCATCCAGCTTTGCCTTGAACACTTCCAGGGAGGGGGCAGCCACAACATCTCTGGGCAATTTATTCCAAAGTCTTGCCGCCCTCGTACTGGTGAATTTCTTCCTAAGAATTTCTTAGGAAATTTCTTTCTTAGGAAATTTCTTTCTTTAATCCTGCACTCCTCTTCACAAAATCTATTAAACTCACTGACCACTTAATAGAAAACTCTGATAATTTAGGCATCCTATAGGTACACCTAAAAACTCTAACTTAGAATTTAGAAATATTTTTGCATTTGCTGTTATTGTCACATCTCCTTCCATTTCTTGAATTCTTTCCTTTTTAAATTTTTTTTAATACACTGGAATAAATGGCTAACTTGTGGAAAAGTATTTTAGAATCAGATTTACAAAATATATTGCAGCCAAGATATGGCTGCCTCGAGCACTTTTGTAATTAGATTGCAACTCAGAGGTGAAGAACTGAGCATGCTCTGTTATTTCTGGAGAGCAAGTCAGGGACAGAGAGAATTGAACAGAAGCCCCTCTGACTCTTCATTCAGCAGTCAAAGTAACTAGTAAAGCCACTGAGAAAAAACAGTGCTGTGAAAAGGAATAAAATGTTGTTTCACAGCCACAACAATGAAGAGATGAACAGGAATTTTGATTCCTTATGAAATTCAACTTCTCCTTTCACAAAGCCATAGTTTTGCTGCATGAATTTACTATACAGTCAGAAAAAGAAATCGGGGTCAGCCTTACAAAGTAAGGGTCATCCTTACAAAATTCTTAGTTCTCCTTTGCTTTAGTCTTTGTGACTAGATAGTGACTAACTTTCACCTGGCTGGTCAGGTGAGATGCTCCTATTCCCGTTTGTCACTTTTCATCCTACTCTCTGATCTGATTCCTTGTTCTTCTGCAATAAAAAGACCTAAACACCAAAGCCAGCTCTCAAACATCAGTCAATAATGCACAATATTGCAGTTCCATGGTTCTACAATGCTCCTAGACAACCAAAATATAAAGCCTTTATCTGCAATCATTATTCCTCAGAGTTGATTTGTATTGGTAGTTCAACATTCAGTGAATCATTTGAAAATAAACCAAGTCCAAATATTTTCTTACATGTAACAATACATAAAACTTACTCAAAATCAATACATTCTCTCTAATCTCATCAGTACACTGTGCTTCATTTGGAATTAAATAATTTATGACCATTTTCTGCTTGGAAATATAACCAACAAGATACTGCTTTGGGCTGCACTCTTTTTGATATTAAAAAAGTAATAAAAGTAGATATGGATACTTCGTAAATAAAGGAACTCACCTACATTTATAGTGATTTAATATAGAGGTAAAAACAAAATCAAAACAAAAAAAAAATCCAAGATTTTAGCCTCCAAACAGTATTGGAAATCCGAACACGAATACAATCAAATCATATAACATTTTCTCATCATATCACAGAATCAGAGAATTGTCAGAGTTGCAAGGGACCTCTAGATATCACCTAGTCCAACCTCCCTGCTAAAGCAGGATTGCCTAGAGCACATCACCCAGGATTGCATCCTGATACAAACTTTGCATCCTGATACATGAACTTCACACAGAAGCCTCTTATAAAGGATCAACAGGAAGGCAAAATTTCCACTGCAAGGCATCCTTTTTTCCCATCTTTTCCACAAAGATGGAGAAACGAGGGCTCAGGGAGTGAATACAAGTGATTTTGCAAAGCTGGTGCAGTAATCTCATAATTTTTCTGAAGAGTTTGCCTCAATGGTCCAATGTATGTCTCTGCCTTCTCATCGCAGGCCACAGCTGAATGTGTTGCCTATACAGCAGTTTTGCCAGTACAAAAACTGGCTTCTTGGCTTAAAGCACCAGAGAATATAAATTGGAACTGAGTCTACATATTCATTTTTAGTACTATCTTGCACTTGATAACAATCTTTTTTTTCTTCATTCAAACACGCAAGCAAAATATAATCCATTTTATACCATGGCTAAAATTGCTTCTGCTCTATGTAAGTTCTGTTTTATATAAATTTCACCTCCCTAAAATTAACTTGTTTAGTAGCAGGTCAGGACTATACCTTATGATATGACACTTTAGGAATGCATTTTTCATTATGAGTTTCTTGCCACTGAGGAATGAAAAGGTAAACCACAATAGAAATTCACTACTCAAGAAAAGATGACTTCAAGGTATTTTTGTTTGACAAATTGTAGTTATTCTGGTGTGCAGACATAAAAAAGAAAAAGATCCTAAATTACTGAAGCCGAAGTATTATTATTTTTGAAGAAACAGCAACTTAATATAACAATACATAATGGAAAAACACTGCAGAAAAATGTTGAAACACAGATTATTGGTAATCACTTGAATTAGCGTGTTGAAAAAACCTGGATTTTTTATTTTCATGGAGCAACATATTAAACAGCAGGTTTGCATGGCACAAGTGAAATACTACATTATATTCGGGCAAATTGCTTGAAATAACTGCCATTCAGAAACAGTACTCCTGAAACTATTATAAAAATTTGACCTAATAAAGATGATGCCCTTAAAGCAATTGGACTATTCCAATTCATAAATATACAACTAGAAACTCTCCATAAGCATTTTTTTTTATTATTTGTTTAAGTCATTATTATATCATCCTATCATCATTTGTCAGCAGAGCCCAGCACTAACCCCAACACCATCATTTTATTCTTCCTGACAGATGGATTTGCTGATATCTGAAGATGAGTGCACTTCTATAAACTAACACAAGCTGTTTCCTTCCGTTGACAGGACAAGAGGCAACAAGAGGAACACAGGATGTTTCACCTAAATATGAGGAAGAACTTCTTTACTGTGAGGGTGACAGAACACTGGCACAGGCTGCCCAGGGACGTCGTGGAGTCTCTGTTTCTGGAGACTTTCAAAAGCCACCTGGATGCAATCCTGTGTGATGTGCTCTAGGCAATCCTGCTTTGGCACGGGGGCTGGACTAGATGATCTCTAGAGGTCCCTTTCAACTCCGACAATTCTGTGATTCTGTGAAATACACAATGTCCAGCCAAAATTTACAGGCTTGCGGAGATTCTGTGAGGTCAATCACACCTCTGCCTCCACTTACAAGAAAGACAGTCCCATTAAGAGACAGATCTCCAATTAGCTTTCAAGAATTTTTTTTTAGTCGTGCAAAAAGTCCACTTTGAGCCTTCTCCTGTGTTTGGGTCTTAATACTGCCTGTACAGGAAGGACATGTCTGGTGTCACCCTAAATGTAATGCATAATGTTAATCAAGTATAAATACTGTGAGGAGTAAGATGAGATTGGTGAAATTTCTTGTGTCTTCCTGGTTCCCTTCTGCCTGAGATGGATGAAGAAATAGGGGAAACGGCTTTGAGTCTGCTGTGATAGTTCATCAGCTTTTAAAAGCCTGTTTGCAGTTTTATAAAACCATCAGCAGAGGGCACCCAATCATTTCCCCACCGAACAGCTATGCTCATCTATGGAGTGATCTGCTGAGAAAATATCCTTAGAAACATTGTATTTTCCTGTACTGCATTAAAATTTAGCAAGGTAGGAATTTTTCGACCAGCTTTAGCCTTAGGCTGCCTATACAATGGCAGGGAAGTGCCTTGAACTCCAGAACCTGAAAACTGGGAGAAAAAAATAAAGATTTGTACACTTAAATACAACAGCACTGATATATTGAAAAAAAAGTTATACAAAGAATACACTTCATATGTATTAAGCTAGATTCTTTGCTGCTGTAAATGGGTATATCTTTATTTACACTAAAATGTTAATATGCTGTCTTCAGGAAAGTGAAAAGTAAATTTATAATAGCTGCACAAGCTATTAAAAATTTACTAATAAACCCCCTAAATTTGTAATAAATAGGAAACATTACTACTCAGAAGGCTAGTGCTTGGGTGCCAATTAGAAAGTATAATTTAGTTAAAACATGGAACAGTGCATTTAATTTTTTGAGGAAATTATTCTTTTTATTTATGAAAAAAGGAAAGGAATTAGAACACTCTCAGGTGCCCAATATTCCTCTGTTAACTAAGTCATTTTGTCCGCTTTGTCCTGTTCAAGCCATGGTCGAGTATTTATGACTTGTAATAAGTATGAAATTGTAGCTTAACTAAGCTCTGCTAGGAGATACTAACATATAGAGATTCTAACACAGAGCCTTCTATTTTAGAATTGCCTTCAACTCAACCACTACCACAGCAATGTGTCAACTGATAATCAGATGTTAAATGAAGAACTGGCTGAATGAATGAAGTAAAAACAGTACAGAACACATCGAAACACAAATCTATTCACAAATTTCAGCAGCCTGCTGTTGGGAGCCACAAAGAAGAAAACATGTTGTTGGGATAAATTTACTTGCTAAATAAAGGTTTGTATTACTACCACTTAGTTATACACTGGAGGAGCATGCAGTGGCCACCTCAACATTCATGTTCTCATTTTTCAGAGCAGGGAGAGATGACTTTCATACTTACATTTAGAAGCTGTTCAAAAGCATAGCTAAAGCCTTTTTTGTAATCTGTAATTCCTTTAGCAGAGATTTTATAGACAGCTTCTTTCAGCTTCTTCTTGTTCCTCACATTAGCTTGGACGAGATGATTAAAGCAACTGACGTTCTGAGCATTATTGTTAAACTGTAAAATAAACACAAGCAGTATTAAAAACAGGTAATGCTCTTTTCTAGGTACTGTAATAACAAAGGTTAATGTTTTCTTGGTCCATGAGATAAAGCATGTCACACCTGAATTTTCACTTTCTCTACATTGATGATGTCCAGTAGTGTCTGAATATTCTAAAATCAGAATATATATATATATAAAGACATTTTGTGCTTTGTATTTAAATCTGAATGAAAATCTCCTTTTAACTCTAACACATTAATTTATGTTTTTAAGATACTCTTGATTAATATTATGAGAACTATTGTCTTGGCCAATTTTTAAACTGTTTTATTTATTCAGATTTCGTGTGGGAGCTTTTTTTCTTACTGGCAAATAAGATGTCCAAAAACTCTGTAAAACTCCATCTCAGTAAGGGCACTAAAATCCAAACATCCTAATTTACGTTTCCCCTTAGAATAGATTATTATGTCTTTTCCTGAGTAGGGGTCTTCAGTGAAAGTAAATGTACAGGCAATTTTACACTGTAAACCTTGTGCAAATCCTTAAAGAAACTTAAAAATCAGGACCTTATCGCTTTACACCTCAACACTGCTAATTAGCTCAATAGTACTGTATAGAAGATAAGGCAAATAAGGTTACAGATTTCAATAACTGCTTAGACAACTTGCACGTCTAAAATAAATCCCTGAGTACTAGGTGCAAAGTACAGAGAGAGAACTGCTATCAGCAGCAAGCATCAACTCGTGCTGTAGTTGTAGGACGTAAAATAAACAGAACTTAAAATGATGAAGGGATTGATAATATCAAACTTTTTGTAATAACGCATAATAATTCCATCCAAATTCACAGGATGTTTAGGATGTACACAGACTTTTCCATCTCTTGGATCAGATGGGTACAGATGCATGCCCCTGGCTTTTACAATCAACCAAAATGAATTAATAATAATTTTTATCAAATATCCACTTTAATCAACGACACTTCTGCTATCGAATTGGTAGGAGCAAGGATGTAACAGCAACTATGGCACAGCTTATGGCAGAGAAGAGTGACAGATCAAGGCATCATCCTCAGCAGAAGGCTTAGCCTAATTTGCTCCAGATGCTTTGGGAAAATAGCCACAAAGCTGCAACTGTGAGGCACTATTATGAGGACATTTTTTTATGCTGGATTCCTGTTTATGGTTCCACTTATGATTTCTTATTCTCGCAAAAAGGATGTGGCAAATTGGCCCATGAATTAGAGACCTTAAAGCAAGAATTTGTCCACCTCCTCTTGTAGTATCCTCATTGCACTACAAGCCACTCCCACCTAAACAATAAAGCACACTATTTCCATTTTGAGGATTAAGCAGTTCACCTTGTCATACCTTGTGACCTTCATATTGTACTTTTGTTCTAGAGAGCTTATTTTTACTCATTCCTCATGAGTTAAAAACATCTTTTGGTGAGATACTGATATTTTTAGGGTATAGTTGTTTTTTTGAGGACTCTCTTAACTAAAAATCTGTATTGGTTCTTGCTAGGCAGAACACACTACAAGAATACTCATATAAGAACCTTCATATATCTTTCTAATTAATTGGACTATTATTACTCTGTCCCAGTTTTCTAGCTCTGGTCCCCAGGTGATTAAAATCCGTGGGAGTAAGTTATTCTCAAATGACTTCATGCAAAATTTTCAGTTCCCTTTTCGATCAATATGCAGTTCCCAAGGTGACACAAGGGGACTAGTGTTTCCAAAAAAAATTAAAAAGACTGAACAAGAGCTTTAACTTTGAAAAATGCAATGTTAATATTTGACCAAGTATTCTACAGAAGTCAGATGTATGTAGTAATATCACAGAGGCTGCTCATTTATTTTTGTAATATTGTATTTATTGGCATCTTAATTTTTGTAATAACTATACAGATTGTATCACGTGTCTAAATTATTTACAGTAACAAAAGCATGAAAACAAGATGAGAGAATGAAGATTATATTTTTTAGTTCTCCCAGTGTCACGATGCAAACTGCTCCTTTAAAATAAATGAACGCATGGAATTGGATTGCATGTAACCGAATTTTCAGCTGGAATATCCCTTTAACATATGCCATATTTCTCGGGAAACAAGACTTTGGTAGGACCAACCATCCACTGTGATTAAAATGTAAGATTTCCAGCAGAGGTCTAACATTTTCATTGCATGATTTTAAAGTCATTATCTTTTATAAAAGTTCTTTCTCTAGGCTCAGACAAGTTATGGTAATTCATTTTTCTATTTCCTCTCACTATTGTGTACTTATTTTTATTTGGTGGATTTAAGCAATATGTTTTCCCATTTAAGCAAAATCATGAGATGATCACACAACTGTAATTCATTCACTTTGATGCAAAACACTGACACACAAAACGGTGCTTCTTACAGAAGTCTCTCCACACACAAGTAACCAGTACATCACCCAGTCATTATTAGGTACATTAACCATGTTGGAGTGAAATCGGTATTATGTTGTGGCATTATTTTAGCTTGTCTTGACCTAATTGTGCAGCCAGGATGAGAAAATTGCTGACATAAAATAATTTTTAAAAGATGGTCTGAAGATTAATTCTAATTGTGAGATGTGATGAAAGTACAGATTTTGTACTTGGAAGAAGAAAAACACTATCTGGTAGGTAGCTCTGCTTTGCAAAAGCCAATTTCATCTGAAGATGAAAACACTGATCTGCTTCAACAGTGACATTATCTGCAAATTATTTAATGAGCTAATATAAATGTAACCATAAGGTTAATCCTATGGTCAGAGCATGCCTTTTCTTGGGCTATAGCAAATGGCAGTTTAGGCGTTCAAACGAAAATTTGGTGACAAGAGAAAATTTCTCCTTGAAATGCTGCTAACACTAAACTGCAAATTAATTTCCTGCAAATGTATCAGGGTAATTGTTTCTATGAAGGTCAGGTATCTAGCATACGGATCAGTAATTAGGGATACAAAAAGGCTATTTTAAAAATTGACAGGAATAGTGGCTCAAAGTGTTGAAGCAGTTAACCAGTAAACTGTACTTAGTGTACTGTACTTACACATGATGCAAACTAGGGCAAAGGATCAAGGTCAAAACATCCACATCTACAGACTGACAAATGCTGATTTAAAATGAAGGTGAGAAATAACACACTTGTAGAATAGAGTTACATCAACCAAAGTCTGAAAATGTCATCGTTTAATCAAGAAAATATATGAGCCAGCTGTTTTCAAATACATCAGTCAACCTTAATGTTAACACCAGTCAGCAAAGCAGGTGAGAAGATATTTTGATTAGAAAAAGGAATCAGTAGATAGAACAATACTCCAAAATGAACATTCATCTGTTTGCTAGGAGGCGAAGGCAAGACTGAAGGTTGAAATGTAACTTATAAAAGTGTCCAAAGGGGGGAAATGGAATTCAGAGCTACGTTAATTAATTTGAAGTCCAGTAAAATACTGGAGTAACTGAAGGATTTCAGGTGTAAAAGTCTTCAGATTATATTTAAAACTGGCTTTTAATAACACTAAAACAATTTTGCTCTTTAATCAGTTAACCATGTGCAAATACCAGGACCATTCATAACTTTGAATTGGCCAAACTGAGCCAGCTTTCAGTTGCAGTCACTTGAAATGTAATAGTAATAGTGGCATTATAATTTTTCACACATTAAAATACCAGAACTCAAGTACCTGCAATGAGCCTTTAACGATTACAGGTACCTTAATATTGCTTATTTGAGTTTGGAAAATATCTTGAAAACCAGTTAACAATATACTCAGTCTCTTAGTATTAAAATGGAGTGAAGAATATGCAAAGTTTTAAAAACTAGTTGCCAGTTCAGAAAGTCCATGTTCTTACAAAATCAAATCTTATGAAAGGTGTAAAATAAAAGTAATTACGATTCACAGTTTATAAAATAAAATATTCTTAATCTACACAAAATATGCCACCTGAGTACTTATTAGATTGGCATTTCCCCTTAATTATTGCAATAAACATATCACAAAAATGCTACTGTAGTAAAAGGAAAACAAAGGGAATTTGTGTATGATGCCATGGGCTCAATGAGTCACTTACAAAACAACAGATGACATTTGCAGGCAAACTATTCAATTGTTAAAATCTAAAGCCACCCTCTATAGTATGTCACTATCAGTTAGAGCTTCTACTATTTCAAGTATATAAAAAGCCTTTTCATTATTTAAGCTAAAATAAAAGGGGCTCACAGCAAAAGACTTGGAAATCATTCTATGATTCTATGATTCTTTGATCATAGATACCCTTAACTTTTTATTTTAAAGTATCTTGAAGCTTTAATGCAATTAAATTTGTCTTTTAATTACAGTAAGGTATAGGGCCTAGATGTATTTTTCATCATATTATTTCTCTCTACTCAATTTATTTATATCCTTTGTATTCCTTGCCTTTGGAATCTCCCAGAATGATCCTTGAGTCTGAGGAAATGAAGACCTCCTATTCACAGGTTTGGGCAGGAATATCAAAGCCTGTTACTGGGGTACTAAGAGTGTCAAAGAACTTCACTCATTTGACCTCAAACCACCGTATATGGAGCAACTAAATAACTTGACAAATAAGTTAATCAATTCAACTCTGAACAAAGGGGTTTGAGTTTAATGCTGCTTGAACCTTGTCATTCTGAAGAAGTTCAGAACCAGAAATACTAATCTGATGGTTTTACAAGCACTTTGTCTTTATCCTCCTATTCAGAGAAAGACCAGCTTGCAAAACCAGTGGAAATTTATGCAGAACTGCAGTGAAATATTTAAATTCTAAAGACCTTTCCTCTCCCTTAGGTTGCTCCATTGAGCTGTGGGCTCCTCCGGGCACATAGACCTCTGCAATCCACAGTGCCTCAAGAGTTGAACCAATGGCCAAGAGAAGGGGTTGTCATTCTGAAATCGTCTTCGATTCTAGAATAGTTACTTCCACATTGCTAAAAGCCTGCTCTTTCCCAGACTGGAAATACTTCTTTTAAATTATTAAAACTCCTACCCCAACACTAGGGTAGTAAAGGCTTAAAGGGAAGTGATATAGAGATGTTGATTTATTTTCTAAATCTCTTCCTGCTCTAAGCACTCTGTAGATATGATGGCAGATCAAATGGCATCATATGATGGCAGAATAAAAAGACTCTAAAGGCAGTTATTTTTGTTAAGAGGACAGTATAAGACAAAAGAATGTAAGAAAAAAAAGTCTGCAAAATGAAGAAAAGATTAATATTCAGAAGTGGGATATACAGGGACTGAAAACATTTGTGATAGTTATGTAGAAAGATCAAAGCTATCGAGCAGTTTAGGAGAAAACAGTAAACAAAATAGGTGAGAAGGAAAACACATTTGTTGCTTCCATATATTGTTGGGTTTTTTTTGGTTGTTGTTCTAAAACTACATTTGATGCAATATATTAACAGTTGAAGAGATACAAACTGGCTTGTTTATGGGGATTTTTTTTTCATAAACCTGCCTTTTGCAGATAGCAGCTGACCTCTGCCCAGTTGATAAGCTTTAGCAAGTAACACATAGCATATAAATCCCAGAGACATCGACACTTTAGCATCACAGACATTTTCAAACATTACAGAGCATCCTGGACTCCTTATGAAATAGCTCAGAAGTGTTCTCATTTTGTTGGTGAGAAAAGTGAAACAACAGGGAAGAAAACAAGTCAATCTGAGGCAAAGACACGGCCAGAATCTTTAATCTCAGTTCCCCACTACTAGAGCACCAGAATATGCCTTTTCCCTTTCCTTTGTGCAACCAACCCCAAATCCTCAAATTTGCCCTTTCACTTTGTGTCAGTTATTTTGCTATATTCTATTTTAGCCACCAGGGCACAAATTCTCAAGGTATGAATTCTCATAAACAGCCTACCACTTAAACTTCAAAATGCATACACAGCTAACACGATTCATTCTGAAGGCTACAGCAATGCAAGAGGAAAATCTGTGATTTCACAGGCAACATATAAATTGATGAATGTTTCAAATTCTCTTCTGTATATCCATCTATCTCTTTCTCTATATCTAAATATATCTTCATCTCCTGAGAGGCATGAGGGATATAAATCCGAAATCTAATGTCAATCATTCTTTTGGCAAGTGTAGGAGGTTATTTAAATGCAAATAAAACATTTCAATTGATTCTCCTTCTTCTATGAAAGGAAACCCAAAGCATCCCCTTCCCTGCACTGTCTTGGAATTCACATTATGTGTAACGCTAGCAAAACAAGCAGGCATCAGAAACAGGAGCACAAGAAGAAATATTATAAAGAATTAAAGAGTAATATCTTGGAGCATTAATTTATCTTGATCAGAAAGTGTTTATTACTATTTCTGACAGTAACTTCCTTTTTCTCTGCTCTATCTGATGTCTTAATATATCACATTACTATATGGACAAGGCACTAATACACGGAGGAAAGGCACTATTCTCAGAAGGATGGCAATAAGTTGATGCAAATCCTCAGGAAAAGAAATTGAGAAAAGCAGCACTTAGCTCTATGATTCAACTTGAAAAACACAAAATCCTTTGTAAATAATTTCATTACTAGAAAATACAACATAAACAAAAAACGAATTAATCAAACTTTTAAAAACTTTTTCAAGTTTTAGTCAGTAGGTGGCACTAAAACAAAAAAAGTTAAACTGGTTTTACATTGTTACTTTGAAATGGGAAATTTACATTCCTGGTGGAGGTCTTTGGCACTTTCTGCAACTAGCATAAATTTCTTATTTCAACAGAAATACTAAAATACTCTTGTGTGCCGGATGAGTCAAGAAGTAGGAATATTAATATGAAAACTTCCTCCCTAAAGAAAAATTTCCATATTCTGTACACAAGAGGTGGCAGCACCAGGAGGATTAAACCCTACTTTTTCCATAAAGAAGGTCCACATTACCTAAACAAACATCTCAATTTTCAACAGATTTACAAACCATGTTTATAATACTCATAGCGAAGAAGCTCTATAACAATCTTCTAATTAAATCACAGATGTACAGATGAGTTTCTACATATCCAAAATATGTAAAAGTTGTAACATTCTTACTGAAATTCAATTCAATTCTCAATTCAAGAGAGACAGGGACCTACTGGAGAGAGTCCAAGGGAGAGCAACGAGGATGATCAAGGGACTCGAACATCTCTCCTGTGAAGACAGACTGAGAGAACTGGGGCTGTTTAGCCTTGAAAGGAGACAGCTGAGAGGGAATCTTATTAACGTGCATACAAGTATCTGAGGAGTGGGTGTCAAGAGGAAGGGACAGTCTCTTCTCAGTGGTGCCCAGCAACAGAACAAGAAATAGTAAGGTTTGAGTTAGAACATAGGGAGTTCCACCTCAACATGAGGAGCAACTTCTTTACTGTGAGGGTGACAGAGCACTGGCACAGGCTGCCCAGAGAGGTTGTTGGGGCTTCTTCTACTTAAAACCCACCTAGACATGTTCCTGCGTGGCTGCCCTAGGGGATCCTGCTCTGGCAAGGGGTTGTGCTAGATGATTTCTAGAGGTCCCTTCCAACCCCCAGCATTCTATGATACTATGATTCTATGAATATTGTTCAACATCAAATCTATATAAAAATACAGATTTTCCCACTCATCCCTACTTTCTGCCTCCCTATACTTCAGTCATCCCAGTCAGTTTACTAGCCTCTACTAATTCAACAGAGCATGTTTAACTAGAATCTCCTGAAATTACTCTTCTAAGCAAAAAAAAAAGCAAAGAATTAAAAACACTAAAAAACTACCCTTCGAAAACTCTTAAATGAGACTTTCCTTAAGCCACATGTACAGTGTGTATCTTTAAACATTCAGAAATGTTTGTCTTTTATAGAAAATCATATAAACTAGAACAAAGCAGTAATTCCTGCACTTAGACTGTTTACTGAGACAAAATGTACATATTTAAAATGACAGCTGAATAAATCAGAAACATCACACTGGGAATACCGAAAATTGAGAAAAATACAATCAGCTTGCTGAAGACCTAATCAGATACTACTGCTGCTGACTTTCAATCTGCTGAGGTTTGTTGCTATGCTACTTCTACCTCATGGCTAAATCAGTTTGGTGACCTAGTTGTATCTATATGTATTAAAAGAGCAATAGTGAAATAGATCTGATTTCATCAGGCTTTCGTCTTGTAGCTAAATCCAGCTTTGCTGTTTCCTTCTTCTTTTTTTTTCCTTTTGCTTTAGGCTTGGTAATAGGATTTTAGGGTTAATCCCAAGAATAACTGAATCTTGAATAAGGCTGGTTAGAATCTCTATTTCAGCAGCGCAAAGATATAAATATTTATCAGAAGCCATTTAGAGAATAGTAAGGAAGAAATTTGAAAAGTTTTATTCCCATGTAGATCCCAGTACACAGAAAATTTGAGGCAGTTCAAGTGATAAAGGTTTGTGATCTGACATGCTAAAAAATAATACGTGGTATTAAAGTTCAGCATTCATATCTTGCTGTAGAATAATTGTTTTCTCCTATCCTGACTTGCATACAGAGAAGCCTTCAAGTATACAG
>NW_009715614.1:22750-43493 GCF_000703405.1 Apaloderma vittatum | reverse complement strand
GGAAATTCCAGGCATGACCCCTGCAAACTGCAGAGGAGATAATCCCCTAATCCAGCTCACGTTACATTAGAAAATTAAAACTAGCCAGGCTAACCCTACTCATTGCTGGCAACCATAGATGCAACCCCATCGGGTCTGATCTCACTCTGGATGAGGAGAGGAGGAGGAAAGGGAATGGACAAGCTACAGCATCTCTCGATTTCTCTTTCTCCCCCTTTCCCCCTCCTGCAAAAGAAGAATTTGCTGAAAGCAGTGTTTTCTCATTCAAACCAGGAGGGGCAATGGCTCAGTTGGTGGCAAGAAGGTCATCCTTTCACATATCTCTACCCCAGGTAAATCTAAAATTAGTTAAAAAAAAAGGAGCAGAATATATCCAGAGCAGGTGAAGCACTTACCAAAAGCTCAGGTCAAACAAACTTTCAATCAAAAAGACAAATCCTCCCTGCTACCAATCTGATTCTGCACAGTGGGATTTACAAGGTAAAGTCATGTTCGAAAGGGCGCTGTGCAGAGTTAATCATACAAACAGTGGGGGAAAGGAGCCAGAAATCCACACGGAAAGTAGGTTAATTTTTGAAAAGGCAACACATTTAAGAGGTTTGCAGTTTCCCCTGGGAGAGCCTTGGCTCCAACAGGTAGAAGAAGATGAGTGAGGATGAGCTAAGGAGACGACGATCCTGCACAGCAGGATTTGCATTTAATCAATGCTCAAGCTAAGGATTTTGAAGGGGAGGGCATGGACAGCACCATCCTTCCCAGCTCCATCCCAGCATCCCACCACACTGGCTTCACCCAGGGCTGTGAGGTACCTGGGGACTGCTCTGTCACACCTGAGCACACCGTTTGGACTGCCAGGAGGACACGATGGACATCACCTGAGACTGGTCTCGATGGACATGGGGGGACTGGAGCCAACACCACATCTCTTCCAGGGATCAGGCCAAATTAAGCCACATCCTCGTCCCAATTCTGCAGAGCCCTGAGGATGCCCTGTCCCTCACAACAGATAAATATAGCATTTATCTCCAGAGTGACCTCTTGCTCTGGCATTTGCCACCACAAGGTAGTTGTGGCCATGACGTCTGTCCTAAGCGACTGGCTTCAAGCTCTGCACAGGGATGGTGCTGCTCATTGTCTGCTGGGGGAGGAGGGAGAATGAGAGGAGGCAGGAGAGTATCGGGTGGTGAGCTCATTTTACATTTGCTGTCACACACACTCCTCCTCTGCCCTTCCCACTCGCTTTAGCCCCTCGTTGCTGCTGCCAAAGGAAACTGAAACATCTGCAGGTCACGGTGGCTTCTGCGCTGCTGTCTGCAAAAGTTTCGTGAAGACATGGCTCTGTGAACGAGACCGTTTCACCTCTCTGCGCCCTCCGAGAAACCCCAGCAGGAGCTGTGTGTGTCCTGGCTTCGTTTCGGCACGCTACGCATGGCAGCCTTGCTCTCGGGTCATCTGGGGTGAGCTCTCTGGGCAGCCCGCGTGTGTGCTGCAGGCGGGTAGGGCACATGAGCCCAGAGGTTATTCTGGGGTTATAGTCACTGAGTGCAGAACGGCTTCAGCACACCGGAATGAAAAACAGCACAGAAGAATGGAGAACAGCTACTCTCCTCGAGGACTGGAGGAGGAATAGCCTGTTAGTGCTTAGATGCAGAAATAATGTCTTTTCTGGCAGCTGCAGACTACAAAAGCCTGAACTCCCAGGTCTTCACTTACAGGATCTGCAAGGACACCCCGCAGCACACTCCACAGGGACAGCACGGTTAGTCAGCACCAGAGCTCACAGAATAGATCCTCTGGAGACACAGACCAAGAGTACATTCAACAGAACGTTTCCTTTCAACAGAGGTTGTTTACATACCGCATCTTTCTCAGGGTTGCAGACTTTCACCCAAAGGATGTGATCCAGCAGCCAATCGATGGGTTTGTCCTTATAGAACATCAGGATGAACTCCACGATCAAGCTCAGATCCAGAGACTTGAACATTTTTCCTACAGGAAAAAGAAAGAGAGAAAAGAGAGCAGCTACAGCACAAAACGGTCAGGAACCAGAGCTGAGAAGAAAAAAGTTGGGAGACTTGGCCACGGAGGTTGGATGTGTCCATCTCTCTACATAAAGGAAATAGCATGCAGCTCTGTTTTATGTACCCGTACCACTGGCATTGCTAATATGGTTCCGGATTTAATATTCATTGCAGAATTAGAAAGCATTAGTGTCTCACAGGTCACAACAGTATCAAGAGGTCTAAAACTCTTCCATTCAGTAGGGAGAAATGAGGATGAAAAACATCCAGCCAGCTGTAGGACAGACAATTTCCTGCCCCAAAACCTGCAAGTTTTAAGCCAGTCAAACCAGTATCCAAAATAACAGATCAAGCTGCTACTTCAACCATGTACTGTCGTTCCCAAAATAGCTCTGTGCTGATGTAAACTTCCTTTTGCACACTCTTAGGCAACTCCAAATCCCATCTAGTATAAAAGCTACTGGTCATATCCAAGCTGTTTAGTTGTCAGCTGGGCTGCTGACCAGGTTTATTTTTATTAAAAGTGAGCATCAGCAGTACCAGCTGTGAGGATCTTTCTCCGCTGTGCAAACATAAGGGCCACTGCAAAAATAGGCAGGGACCAAGTCTAAGTATTTTACCATCTCATGCGGACAACTTTTTGGAACAAGAGCATAAGTGCTTGCAAGAGCCAGGGAGTACTTATTCCTGTGTCTGATGGGACTGAGGTGAGTGGAGAACATTACCAATAAACCCCAACTGAGAAAACTCCAGGATCATCCACTCCTCGGAGGGCTGCTGCAAGGCAAAGTTCTTCATCGTGCTGAGATAGTTTGGCTTGGCCACAATATCATCCTCCAGCTGCAAGGAGAAAGGACACTCAGTGCCAACAACCCCTCCGGATTCCAGGCTCTGTGCAGAGCAATCATACCATAGACCAGAGGAAAGCTTTGGCACAGAACTAGTTTATTTTGGAAGATGCCCCAAGCAGATTTTTCTCACCCAATCTAACAGGTAAATGAACCAAGGGTTCCTGCCCTCCCTAGGCAGGAGGTTTTGACGTCTAACACATCTCAGAAACCCAGTTTTTGAACCTATCTGGTTCAAACCCGCTCCCATCCTACTGCATCACGCAACTGGACACGCTCTTTGCCCTCTCTCAGCTGGGTACAAGTCACAGTGAACTTGCAAGCACCCCCACCTCCCATCCATTGCCACCACCAAACTCACCTGCACGTAATAGATGCCTTTGGACTGGGCATACATCATTAAAAAGCAGTAGTCAAGGTTCTGCTTTGTCCTCCACCTGCAAGAGACAAACACGATGGGAGCACCGAGGCTGCTCAGGGGAGCCAGCTGAGGCTGGGTTTAAGCCGGGAACGTGACACAACTTTTGGACGAGGGGATGGCATACGGTCTCTCCCTTTTGACTCGCCAACTGGTCAGCTAAGCATTACTAGAAAACTCAGGGACTTCCAAAATAAACATCATCTGGGTTAAAATGACCTCGCCTGGTGATGGAAACATCAGAGCACAAGGCAAGCAACTGTAAAGCTGGTGTCAGTTCATAGCCCCCCCTCACACACACCTTCCAGCTCTTGGATAAATCAAGTTTGAGGGCCTTGCCTGGCTCTGCAGAAGAGCTTTTCTTGCTGGAGTCAGGGGAGGGATGCTGCAGCTACTTAATTCAGGGCTTGCTTGTTTTTAAGCTCATTGACTCTTACCTGACTCTTTCCTTGGGGTCCCCAAAGGATTCCCGCAGGTGAGAGAAATCAGGGTAGAAATGCGGAGATGGGGAAATTACCTCCAGGAGACCTGAGTGTATTTCCTTTGGGAATCTGAGGGAGAAAAGCAGCAGTAAACAAATACCTCCATGTCTGTCACACCGTTTTGTAGACTAAATCACTGGGTAAACACTGAGCCGCAGAACCAAACAAAAAATACAGCCTCTAAGTTAAAAATTTCCCAGCAGCTACTGCACTTCCAGGTCTCACCAAAGGCCATCGGCAAGGATTGCAATGGAGTTTTTTCCCTCCTGTGGTCTCTAATAGATGCACGCTCGCGTGCTTCACCCCAGCATCCCTTCTCCCTCCCGCACGCACACTCGGGTCAGCTTTAAAGACCAGCCCCGAGCACTCTGTACTCTCTGCAGGATTAAAGGGACCTGCAGACTGGTGCACTAAAGACAGGACTTGCTGGCATTACCGGCATTTAGAGATTTTCCAAATGCATCAGTAATTAAAAGCCATTTTGCACAGATTATGTTATGCATTTCTGATAAGTTACTTAAAATCACTGCTGTGCTGTAGTTATAACAGCCAGCAGGAGTTCTACCTACTTCCCTTACGCTGATAAAATCAGCATCTATTTTCCCTATAATGCGGTTAGGAACCCTTTACAGAGTCAAACTCAGAAAAAAATGTGACCCATCTGAAAAACAGGTACCTACAACAGCCTTGCAAGCAGTACCCAGAGATTACTGTAACTGTGAGAGATAAGCGGGAAAACCAGTTATTTTTATACTGCCTTTGTGAGAACATTTGGTGCAAGGCTGATTTCCTTTGTTTGTGCAGAGCCTGGAGATGGGGCAGAGGGAGACAAAGCAGCGAGACTGCCAAAAACTTCTTACTGATTTTTCCCTTCCTTATTCCCTCCTTGCAACTGACAAGATTTTCAGCTAACATCTTCAAATCCTCCCTTCCTCAAGCAGCAGTGAAACAGGAGCTTCTGACCGAGCTGACAAAATCTGTACCGAAGCAGAAACAGCGTTCTCCCTCCTGTGATATGAGCTCAGCCTGCCCTGGCCCCACATCACCTCAATTCAATTTGGACGAAAAATAATTTCAGTGAATCAGGGAGGGGCAGGAGGCACTGGAGAGGGCGATGGCGAGAAATCAAATCATTAAGTCAATTAAAGTTTCAGGCCTTCTACGCAGAGGCACTCTCCGCAGCAGCGCCCAGTAATTTCATCAGGATCCATCGGACAATCAGTCCATTATCCTCTGGTAAGTGCGTCCTCCTGCCAGCAGGCAGAAGGAGGGGAACTCTGCCAGCTCCTGCACAGCAAGATGGAGGGCTCTGTTGAAGCTCTTTTGCAAGTGCCCGGGAACACATCGCTCCCCACGCACGTCCCGGCCCCTCTCCCACCATTGGCTCGGGGACGCGGGGCGCCAGGAGGATGTGCTGCCCTTTCGCATCCCCTTCTTATGGCGACTGCGAGATGGAAACACGCAATCGCAGGAGCTGGATGGGACTCGCAGCCTCTTCTCTCACCACCTTTTTCTGTTTCCTCTGAGTTCTGGTGCTCTTAATGCTTGGGCCGGCTCACGGTTAATAACCCATCACTGGCTCCTGCCTAAAGAGCCACAGAGGAAGCTGCAAAAGCCACTAAGACTGCAGGACATAAATAGCAGCTAGCGTGAGAGACAAATGTAACTAACGCCTAGAACAAGGGGAAAACAAACAGGCTGGAGCAGGAAGAGAAATGGATCATGGGTTTTAAAGCCAAACAAGGCAGGAGCGTTTGGGTGCACTTACCACACTGCCCAGTTGCTCTGACTGCGCAGAGCAGGTAGAGGGCTGCACTAGACTCAGAAACAATTGCCAGGATGGCTGGAAATCTAACTAAGCCATCTTCTGACAACACCACAGGGCAGAAAGAGCAGGGCTGCATGTGTTAAATACTCTGAGCACAAAGCAGCCTACTGGAAGCTACATGTGGGATGCATTTGAGAAGGAGCAGAAAGTGGAAGCGGCAATAGGAAAGGCAGTCCAGTTTAAGAACAGAAAAAAATAATTAAAACAACAAAAAAACCAAAAAGGAAGCAGAAAAGCATGTGTTTTCTCCTAATGAAGCCGTTCCCTGGCCCTGCTACAGGTACAGACCGTACCGCTGTAGTCATTTGGAAGTGCTTACAAGTTTTTGATATTTTCTGCCACTCCAGCTGTGTACTGTGGATCTGTCTGAAAACAAAAGATAAGCAGTGTTACATCCTTCAGCCTGTGACACCCCCTGGCTCAGAAACCGCTTTGAACCTCCTGGGGGTATTTCTAGCACCTCCGAGTCATCTTCATGCCTCCTTTTGCCCAGTTTAACCAGTCCCCATGCTGATGGCCTCCTAGGAACCCTCCTATGTAGCCACTGTTAACCAAAGGCAGCACACACCGAAATCCACCCCAAAGAACTCAAGACCCTGCATATCTTCCCCACGTGCTCTCCTGGCACTTCTGCTCCTGCCAGTGCCAAGTGTCTGCACAAATGGTTAAGTTCTTGACTGTTTATTTATTTTCTCTATACCCCTGGCTTTCATCCAAGCAAATACTCTTGGCAGAAAAGGATCTCCACCCCTTTTGTGAAAAAGAGGAGTCTGTTTATAAGCGTGCATTTTTCATTTCAGGTTCATTTTGATGCTTTTCTTCCTAAAAAAGCAGTTTGTTCCCATAATCAACCTGGCAACCCGTAGCAGTCGGGAAGCAAAGGTCAGCAGCGCCTCACACCGCTATCTGCGGGCGAGATAAGTGCAAACACAGGCACCAGACAGAAACCATCTGCATCATGACCGGGAAAACAAAATCCAAGAACAAAGGGTAGGAGACCCAGGAGCAAACGCTGTGGCTGTTTCCCGGTGGTGCCATTGTTTGGGGCGGTCGTATGTATCATGGGACCGCATGTCCCAGGCAGATCTGCAGACACAGCATTGCAGAAGCCACGACCGGCTGCCGCTGTGCTTGGCATCAGGCAGAGGTGAGAGGTGAGACGCCAGGGATGTGTGTGACAAGCTGAGGACAGCGCTCCCAGCCCGGAACGGTGACAAGGGAGGGTTTGCTCAATAGGAAAAAGGCCCTTTTCCCAAACAGGGCTCAGGTTCCCGGTGCCGGTCTGACCTCTTAACTCTGCACTGCCAAGAAAAAGCCACAAGAAAAACAAGGTTCATATCACCCTCTCCACTATTTACTCTTTATCTCACGTCCAAGGAGCCCCAACAAGCCACGTCAAGTGCAGGTACATCGAGAAATACTTTGGGAAGAGACAGAGCAGGCACAGCGGTGGTTGAACCCTTGCACAGATGGGGGATGTTGTGTAGCTACAAGAGTAAACGTGGCAAGAGAGGACAGTGACAGCAGTGGTGACCTGCAACAACTACCATTGCTGTTACTAGGATATGGCGTGTGCGCTTCTGCACTTCACGGTATCAGAATTTATGTTTTTCACTTCCCTCATCACACTTAACATGGAAAGTCAGGAGCTGCCATCACAGCGTGCACCCTATTTTCAAATCAACTGAAAAAAACCGGTACTGCTGTCCAAAATAGGAGATGGTTTTGGTCAAATTGCTTAAAATCTCTCTAACTTACCCAGTGTGAAAACAGCCAGCAAACCCATCCCAGCTCAAAGGGAAATGACGGCTGGGACCAAACCTTGTCCTGGGCACTTTGGGCTGCACCCGTCTGTGCACACCTTCTCCTTGTACAAAATGCTAACCGGAGACCTGAGGGCCAAATGCTACCCTGAGTCAAATTATGGCTAAACAGGGAGCAAACTGAGACATTCATCTTTGTTCCACTCCCAGTAACATGCTACTGAGGTTTACCTTTCTCACCGGATTTCTGGAAATTAAGACAAATGCACTGAGGGGAAGACAAATAATCCTGAGGGGAAAGCCATGGAGAAAAATAACCATCTAAAGCCATAGATAAAAGCAGCTCTTGCGGATTAATGTATCAAGGCTTTTTAGCCCTTAGGTTCAGCAACTAATTCTGGGCTGCAGACACCAGTACGAAGAGTCCTATTAGTCTCAGTCCCAAATCAGCTGACGCTTCGGTTTTGAGAGATGGTTTGTGCTGTCTTACAGGTACACGGAGAGATGAAGCTGCTTCAGGAGCACCCCAAAACATGGCCATGGGGCTGCTCCAGCACATTTTGGGAACAACCACCCAAGCATAGTTAACCACTCAAGAGCCATCACGATTTAGATCAGAAAGACAAATGCACGTGCTGTGCTGGCAGCTGCTAATGTGACGTGCTTGTCTGCTCGCATCCTGACCCACTGTGGCCCAACCGGTGTTTCGCTTTGGGCAGGATGCATCTAATGTTCCTGGTGGGACGGCAGCCCAAGGCCAGACTTATCTGCCCTGGCAAGTGGCAGAGCTGGCTTCCAGGTGTGCAGCCCTCCTGTCTGGCACCGAGCCGGGCAAACAGCGGGATGGGCCGGGGGCCAGGGCAGCAGGGTAAACAGGCAAAGCTCTGTCTTACCTCAGCGATGAGGACGACGATGACGGAGTCCTCCTTCTCCTGCTGAGTGAGCTCTGAGATGAGGGAGTTGAGGGTGTCGGTGAGGTAGGAATGCACCTCCCGCTTCACGCTGGGGATTCCCATCACGACGGACACTGCCCAGGGCCACGGAGAGATTTTAGAGGGGAGGTGGGTGTGTTGGGACAAAACACTTCGCTCTGCTCCCACGACCGCCTCATGTTCACCTGCTCGGTGCCATGCTCCATCATTAAGAACCAGCAGCGACCAGCAGGTTGGCGGGTTCCTGGGCTATGTAGGGTTCCCATAATTCTTTACCCCAGCCCAGTAGCAACCAGCAGCACTGCAGTGTGCCAGGCTGGCAGGACACCCATGCCACTCAGACAGACTCTTTTTCACCCTGAATGACTGATGTCTAAGGCAGCACTCAAAAACCCTCCCCCTCCTAGGGGCCTTTTCAGCCTGTAAATGGCAACTTCAAGACCACTCTTGTTCTCCAAAACCTTCCCATGGCCAGAAGCACCTCAGTTTAGGAAGGGCAAGTCAAGTCTTTGGTTTTGAGGTGGAATTTGGGAGCAGAAAGGAAGCATCTAGTAACCAAAGTCCTACTCCAGATGGGATTTGTCTCCTAAGACAGGTTAGAGTCTCCGTGAAGCACACTGCAAACTATGCTTTCATCTGACCGCCTTCCAGGCAAAGTCTAGAGCACTCTGGAGATGGAAAGCAGCAAAAAAAAACTCTGGCAGAAGTATCTAGAACATTGTAGTGCCAGTCAAGCGCACAGACAGCACTGCCCCAGAGACTCGCAGATGTGACCTGGCTCACCCACCTCACGTGTCACGATACCAAAGCAGCTTGCATGACGCATGCAGCCGTTCCTCCAGTCCTGCTCGTATCTGTACCATGGCCAGGCCCGGAGGAAAGGGGAGGGACAGGCACTAAGGTGAAGAAGAGCACCAGAAGCAGCACTAATTCCCATTTACCTCCAGTGCGCCCCTGTCCCACATGCACGGCTGGCTGCAGACTGTTCTCCTTTGACAGCAAATGTGGCAAATGATGGAAGATGGTGGGAAGGTGCAGCACATTCTTGTTGGTGATATTCCACAGTTTTAACTTGGTTTCGTCTTAAAAAGGAAAAGGGAATCAATCGCAAGGCACAGTAGGGAGGAAGAGACTGCAAGGCGAAAAGCCTTTTTAGAGCAGCCTGGCCACTCGAGACTACTGCTGGGTTATAAAAAATCAGGCCAACCTTTAACATGCTACCACAAACCCAATTAAAGTTAAGCAGGAGCCAGGAGGGCCTTGAAAAAGTCCCAAAATATTTGGGAAGGAGCAGGGAGGATGAAGATCAAATGAAGGTCAAACCGGATCTCTCTGTAGAGATCCAATTTTCTTCAACCGAGCAACTTAAAAGAGAAAAAAGAACAAATAAATTGGCAAGGGGTGCTCAGCCAGCCTAACTCCTTCCTCCCCCTCTTTTCAGATACCCATTTTCCGTATGGATTCAATACAGCCCTTGGAAACGGCCCGTATGACTTGCAAGAAAAAAACTCCCCAAACCTGTAAGCAAGCAAACTGGCAAATATCCTTGGCAGAGGCAAACCTCAATGTTTAATGATGCATATGCACCTCTAATTAAACAGGAGTTTAAGACTTCCCACGTCCCTCTGAACTCCACAATTCGCTCGTGCCGAGGGAGAGAAGAGCACGTCTTGTCCACAGCCCCGCACGCGCCACAGGCACCTCTCTACCTCCTCATTAGCAACCGCTTCAAAACAGCCCGAGATCCTCAACTCCTCTGCTTATTCACCAGATAAGCTGCTCCAGGTCCGGTTTATATCCCGCAGGGCCTGCTTCTCCGAGATGGCTCTCTTGATCTCCTCCAAGACCAGGTTGAGCTCCTTGGAGCGCTTCAGGCTCTCCTGCTCGGCTGCGTGCAGTCGGTCCCGGAGAGCAAGGAACTCCCGCTGGTAGATGTCCACAATGTCACCTGCGGGTCAAGGAGAGAGAGAGGCTTTCTCCTCTGTGCTCTGAAGGGTTTCAAGCTGCAAAAGCCATGCCCTTCACCTGCCCTACCTCCACAATCCTTAAAACATGGATTTAGGGAGCTGTGGTCCAGCATGCACCCATTGGTGAGAGGGTTGGAAAGAGGGCAGTTGAAGTTACAGAGCTATAATTAAAAAGCTCCTGCCATTTTTCTCTTTAAGTTGGGTTTTCAGGCTATATAGATACATGACCTGGATTTCTGTGACCAAAGCACACAGCAAAAAATAAGTTGCATGGTAGTTCTTCTTCATTATAGACTTGCAAAAGGGGAGTCAGCTGCTGGCATTAATTTTATGAGCAGTATCCTGCGTCTCTCGCTCCAGAAATTTGGGTGCTTGAGATGGAGAGCGCTGGAGTGAGCAGAGGGGAACCGGAGTCAAGTGGAAAAGAACTGAAAGCACTGGTGGTGATGGTCTGTTAAAGCCACAACAAACCCAAGGAATATCAATATTTTTAATTGCCTTGCTTTTCATTTCCTTATGACATATAAAGGAAAAGAGTTCTAAGACCTCACATCAAAGGGTGTTCAAGTGCATAATTTGGGAGAACCCTCGGGCAGCATCTTGAAGTCCTCCTCCAGGTGGCACGGGGTATCTCCCGGACGACCCACGCGGTGGGAAGTGAGGTGCTGGCAAGGGGGATGCTGCCCTGCAGCGAGGGACAGCATCTCCCCCAGCTTCAGAACACAGCCCCGAATTCTAACGGCCAAAAGGGATTTTGGGAATCTAACTGAAACACAGCAGGATAAAGAACATCACACGGCAACAGCTGCCCGGATGATTATACAAACCCAAGCATTTGGATACGCACCTTAAGAAGGCATCATACAGGCAATATATAAGAAAGAAACTTTTGATAGGGTAATAAAGCTTTTTATTTTGAAACATATTTTCACCATGCCCTTTTAAAGTGATAAAACTATCAAGAGCTTTCAGCTGGAACTAACTATTCAATAGCTGGAAGTAGAATTGGTTAGCCATTAATGAACTTTCCCGGGCCGTTTTGTATCCAATTATTAATGAAACTACTCATTAAAAATACACTTTTTTTTTTTTCTTCTGTGGTCACTCATGTGTTTTCACTAACTCACAGGACTACATTAAAAAAACAGATCTACCCACCTTAGCCTAAACATGACCAGGAGAGTTAACAACCAAAAATACTGCTCTGGAACTTCCCAACACAGGGCTAAATATACATCAGAGCCAATGAAAAAAAGATACACTAACTGCATTGACAACTTCTATTTTGGGGTCCATAAAGAAAAAGAAAAAGGAATTTTTAAGATCAAACATACCCAGCTCCAAAGCACAGAGTTTCCAAGACAACAATGCTTCCCGGTCCAGCTCCCTGTAATGCTTTTGCCTTGGAAAAGTTCTGCCCATGGGGTCTATTCCCCCCCCTCCAAAAACTTGCTTAAAGACTCACTGCTTCAACAGAAGGGACATCCCCCACAAGGCAGTCTGACTCCTATTAACCTCGCAGCACTATGTGCAAAGCCACTGGCACACGGGGAGGGAGCAGAGGAAGTTACACCCATGTGATTAGTCTGTCCACCCGACAACACGTTACTCAGAGAAAGTCAAGGGATGGACATGAACAAGACCAGTCCTTCCTTTTTCCTGTACGCTGCCACTCGCTTTCCACTCCCATCGAGAAAACGTTTGAAAATTTGCAGAAAAACACGTTAACACCCAGCTTGGGGAGCTGCCACAGGAATTCACAGGAGGATGCCGGGCTTTAAAATGACTCCACGATGAGCCAGACCTTTACCTGCTGGTACCTCTCGGACATAAAAACAGACCTTTCACCTCCCTGGGATTCTAGATTATAGGTTTTCCCAGTTGTATCTTTTACCGGCTGTATCTGTGAACACCAGCAAGGAACAAGTCACACGCTTTGTGTTTTTGGGCAACACGATGACAGGAACCGTGCTTGTGCAGGGCTGGAAGCACTTGGCTCTCGGCATACCAGGGGGTTACTACCCTGCGGATGCTCTCAAAGCCAACACACAGCTAAAGGCTGCCATTAAATCCTGTTCTGCAATACCTGGAGCAGAGTAAAGGCAAGGCTTTGCACTTAATGGCTTTTTCCAGAGCACTGCACTTTGTTTGTGCAGATTTAGAAGGGAAATGTCACTGATTATTCAGTCACTAATGACCTGCCCGCCGAAGCCAAGAGCTGCACTTTTCATTAGGCTGCGATGGTGATGTGCAGTCAACCATTTGCTGCTTTTCTGGCTAATGGTTGGAAGTGAAATTGTATTTGTTTCCAGTGCTCTTGTCCTAGGATGTCTTCGTAGGCCTTCCATTCTTTAATTAAAATTTCATGAAATTTAAAAGCTGATCTATCGTGACCAGTTCCGGTGACAGCCTGAAGAGCCCGAGACAAAGTTCAAGCTGGGCAAACAGTTTCCCAGGGATTTCCAGCAATTCCATTTTGCACTCGTCAGTCTGCAATGACACATGGATGCAGACCGGACATCCTCACAAAACCCTCAGCCAGGGAGCTCTGAAAAAACACGAAGGGCAGGAGGGGATAAGGGGCGTGGGGAATTGGCTCCCACCTCAACAAGCAAGGTTGGACAGAGAAGTGATTTGCTGCTAATTAGACAGAACAAATTTTTCAGCTACTGTCAGTTCAGCACAGACCCTTTACTTACCTTTCAAAGCAGCATATCTACATATTTACTGTCTTCCCTCCCAACACGAGACAGCAGAGCTCTTAAAATATACCCAGACTCAAGCACTGCAGGAAAAATCTCCTAGCTATAACTATATTAAAAAACCTCCCCCCCACAAACAACAAAAAAGACTCAGCTTGCTTTTTTTTGAGACACGTTGCTTCAGGCTTAAAACACACTGGGTTTAATAAAGACAGAAAGTCAGTGTTAGGTTGACGGTCCACAGGACAGACCTGGGAGACCAAAATCCTCTCACACTTGCAGCCCTTGCAGCACACACGCCCAGCGCCTGGCAAATAACTCATTTCTCACCCTGCTGTGCCTAATATTTGCACTCGATGGGTATTTCACGAGCCATCTCCAGGCTGGCGGTAGGGCTCCAAGCCTGCATCGAGCGGTGTCGTACACGCCGTCTCTCTGAAGACAGAGCTGAGCACAGCTGAGGGCCGGGTGCCATCTGTCCATCCCGGCGCCACCGGAGCAGATCTGGGGGGCTATCCCTGGGAGCGGGGAGCAGCCTGCGGCGGGGGGAAAGTGTCCCGCGGAGCATCGCTCACTGACCCACGGCTGCCCCCTCGGCTTCCTTCTCTCGCCCTGGCTGCGCCCAGCTGCAGCTGCCAAACTTCGGCTGGGTTTCTGTGGGTTTTTTAAAGCCGGGGGGCCTCCAGCTGAGATCTCTGCGCTGGGTTTGCTGAGCGCCATCGTGAAGGGCTGGGGAAGCAGCAGGGGGGGCTTGAACAGGCTTCTCTCCCTGGCAGCCAGGACACAGGGGTTGCAGAGAGGATGGGGCTCAGGGGCTGCCCCCTAGGAGCCTTACGTGGGCTCTGCAGAGCTGATCTGCCGCCTTCCTAAAGGTTTTTCATCCATCCAAGGCAGCATCCATTTAATAAACGGTATTTCTCCGTAATGGAGAATTCTGTGGCTTCGTTCTTATTCAAGTGACTAATAAGCGTAAATCACGTTTGCTAGCACAGGTAAAGGCTGGGACATCTGCGTCCGCTCTGTTTATCCATTTTCAGTTTTTGAGTGAAAGTAAAACACCTAATCCGATCCTAAGCCAGCAGAACGGCGCAAAATTAGACCAGTGTCGATAAAACCTCCACCTTGAAATCTCACATGGCTGCTCATACATACATATATATCTCTATATATACAGTCAGGAATGTTATAATTCTGTATTCTGTATTAGTCTTTCAAATCACACTCCAACATCCCAGGGAGCCTGCAGTGCATTTTAAACATGCCCGTATTTCAGGACCAATTACTTTTGGTTTTGTTCTCCGCTGATAACCTCTCCCAGCAGAGCCGACCCATGGCCGAAGCCAGAGATTTCCCTCCAATTCAATCTTTTCAAAAGCAAATGCAAAGTCTTTGCTAGCTGGATTTGGTTCTCATTAGGAAGACTTTCAAGAGACTTTGTTTAAAAACTAAAAACAACTCCCAAACCTCTAAACCGTTTATCTTTATAAAATCTTGGGTTCCAGAGAACAACTGCACCTTTTGACCCGCCTGCTTCAAGAGTTCCCAGGGCCAAACCGGCCAAAACAAAGTGCTGTCCTCAGTTCACAACACAAACGGAATTGAAGCATAAAACTGCCTACAAAAAAAACTTTCTGCAAGGGCTATTCTCCTTTGTTTTAATTAAAGCATCCCTTTCATAAACAACTGTTTCGCCTCTAGGGCTTGCAAGAGCCTGGGGGGACTCCAGAGCACACAAAGAATCCCCTCCTCATGCTACAGCATCTATGTTACCCCAAAATGCAACCGGTGAAGCCCTCTCACCCCAGCTCACCACCATCCCCATCCCAGCCAGGCTTTGCCCCCAGCCACATGCAGGCGCTCCCGGAGTCAGATGATGATTAGGGATTGATGTATTTTTTTTTACATTTTGAGGTTTAATGATTGATATAATGTTGGCCCTGCTCCACACATTACGTTGCAGATTGCCCGGACTGAATTGCAACATTCATGAGGTATTTTGCTAACACAATTTCACCAGACCATTAAAATGAATATAAAGAGTTACTGTGCCATACTGGTGAATTAAATTCAGCTCCTGAGATGCAAAATAGATTAGCCCTGCTTTACATGGAAATCTGATGGCAAGCGTAGCACAGAAGTCTTAGACACTCTGCACACAGGTACACAGGGATTGGCAGTAACTCTACAATAAACATTTTATACCATTAAAAGCAAAAATGTCCCCTTTGCTTATTTGGCTCTAGAGGGAAGAGATCAGCTTTAGAGACTCACCATAAACAAAACCCCAAAGCATCCCCCAAAAGGCCACAGGGAAGCAACTCTGCTGGAGTACGTGAAGCTACAGGTGAGTTGTGACACTAAAAATATCGTCTTAAGTAGCAGAAAGAAAAAGAGAGGATAGTTTGGCATCCAAAATACCCCCCAAAAGTCACTGCCCTTGCCAGGCAGAATGGAAATTCAGCAGGTCTTTTCCTTCAAATCTAAAGAACCAGTAACCATGCACCTGTAAGATGAGCAAGATGAGAGGTAAGTCGTCTCCCCTTCCATGAGCCAGCAGACCTCTGTTCCCAGCCTTGTCTTCAAAAATCATAAATATTCTGGCATCTTAAGATATATGCAGCCACTGAGACCTTGGTTTGCCTTAAGGAAAAGATCACACACAGTCAAGGCCAGGTTTCAGGGAGTAGATGTAACCTGGCAGGGTGGACCTCCCGAAAGGCTCCAGCAGTTGCAGCCGCCCTGCTGGGGCTGCTCCATCCCCATAGAAAGAGCATTTCAGCAGTGCCACCACCACACAGCAAGCACAGATGCTTTATTCTGCACACTTTATGCAATGTTTACAACTCCACTGTGTCCCACCTGGATACACCTGGATACACCTTGAGTTTCTTTATTATAAGTTTCTTTAAAGATTTATTTAAAGAAGAAAAGGCTTTGAAGGGGAAAGAAGTTTTTAAAGAAACTTTTTCAAATTTCTTTATTATGTTATAATTTGTGGTTAACACCAAGCCAGAAAGTGATACGGAATGTAGAATCTTCAGTATCACTAGACAGCTCATTATTATTGGGAAAAACAGCTGTGGGTGCAGAGAGCAGCAGGCAGGGCAGGGAACAGGGACGGAAGGAGGTGGCACATGGGTTTCCCATCTCAAAGAAAGGGGCTGTGTTACGATGGTGCTGGCACTGATGGGACAAGCCCTGGAGTCACCGTACCAGCCACGGGCGGGCAAAGCAGCCACCGAAACTACAGCTATGGTTTACTTCCTTATGTTCATCCTCTGCCCTTTATTTACACTTAGTTTCAGCTCAGTCAGTACCTGCGGTGTGTGCTATCCCAAATCGGGGCAGAATAACAGGTTTTGATGCTGCCACCACCCCAATACATGTCTCGGTGTCATCGCCACGTCTCGATTTGGAGCCTGTGCTCAAGCATCACCCCGACTGCAAGACGGCACTGTTCCGCGGCATCAGGGGCGTGTAACAAAAACCAGTACTCAACCTCCACACCCCGTAAAATGCTCTGGGTGCCAGGGTGGGTGACGGCAGCAGGAGCGATCCCCCCGCAGCCAGCGCCCACCCAGCTGCTCAGCCCAGCGCCGCGGAGGCTCTCGCGCTGCCCCAGGGTCGGCTGCTGGGTTTGAGCATCCCACAACACCCGCCTGTCACGCCGAGCCAACACATCAGCCGGCGCAAGAAGCTTATTAAAAGTCAGCCTGTCTGAAAAAATGAGCCTCAAAACAAAGCAAGTGCTTCCACCGGCTGCAATCTGGTGTGTGTGTGTGTGTGTGTGTGTGTGTGTGTTTTAATATAGCCATTTAATAAGAGCCTGTGGTATATTTAACAGCATTTCAACCTTCAACAGCTATGCGTAATGAAATAGAAATGCAATGCATCTCTCCACGGACGGTCTCTATCCAGGGAACATGGGCACGCTTAAGTCACCATTTTTGCTTTTTGCAGCAGTAGGTTTTGATCATATTCCTCTTGCACGTCTCCTCACCGGAGTTTAATGTCGTTTCGGCACATACGTCCCCAGAAGGAGAGAAGAAAATACAGCTCCCCTGCACCTTATTATCCCAAAGTAGGAGCAACTATTTGCATTTGAGATCCGATTCCGACAACATTCACACAGATGCTTCCAAAAATAAGCTGGTATGGATTTTTGTTGGTTTTTTTTTGCTTATGAAGTTCTATGTGGTAAGTTTTCAGGGATGGGGATGAGTGAATTTCTCTTTATGGGGATGGGAACCACAACACGGGGAAAAGTCCCAGGAGTGCCTGCACCCAGGCTCAGAAAGCTCCCTAGGGAGCGGCAAAAGGGATGCAGGCTCCAAAGCAGGGATGCAGAAACTCAGGAAAGCAAAGCGATGCCCATCACCTATGCCTAAAATGTCATGGATCAGGGCAGAGGAGGCAGTGGAAGCTGTCAGATGGCTCTTGGGTGCCTGCAGAGCAGGTTTCGGATCTTTTCCCGCAGCCCAGCTTTGTGGGTGAATCACACCGAACGATACAAAGTGCTCCGAGATCACTGTGGCTCCCCTGAGCTTTACCGTGTCGCAAACAAAAGCACTGGCGGGTGAGGAATTCCTCAGTAGGTATAAACCACCAGCAGCTTCTGCAAAAAAAACCCTAGTCCTTCTGATTTTTTCTTGGGGTTTTATCAACCCGGTCAAGGGATTTAATGAAACGGAGAAATCAGATGGCAATTCGTTTTGCAGCAAAACAGCCAAGGAGGAGAAAGAAGATGAAATTAAAATAGCGAATTTTCCTCATAGCGAAAGGTTAACCATCAAGAGGCAGCCATACGGATTGGTATTAAACCCATCGTCTAATAGATTTAGTGAGGATCTGAATTTGTGAAGTAGCCAAAAATAGAGATATTAAAAGCCAGAAAAGAAGATGACCAGGAGAAAAGGCAATAAATTGGCCAACTAACGCCAAAGCTGATAGATGCAAATTAATCAGGAGAATCAATGTATTTTTCACATCATTCTTAATTAACACTATTAACAGGGAAGCAGACTAGAGCATCAGAGTGTCTTGATGCTGCTCTGCAGGCAGCAGCAATCCAGGGGGAAAAAAGGGATGGAGAGGGAAGCAAATAAGATGTTAGTCTACTTAGTGAATGGGATGGAGAATAATAGTACAGAGATTATAACATTATTAAAACGATGCTGTCTAATCCCAGAATAGTTTTCACCTCATCTGAAAAAGAATATTATTACAGACTTAAAAGGGGCTTTAGAAGAGGCTGATGAGAATGATCAAAGGCCTGAAAAAAACCCTGCTCTGTGAGGAAAGAAAAAACCCAAGATTATCCATTTTAGGATGGGCATAGTAACAGGGCTCATGATGAAAAGCATAAAAAAAATAGAGTGGTATAATGAAAATATATCACAGACTTCTATTCTCCTTGTCTCAAAATATAGAGTAAGTAGCCATTCAGTTCAAGTATTAATTTGAAACTGATAAAAGGAAATGTGTTGCACAGAGAAAGCATATTATTTCTTTGAATTCTCTACCATGGAAAAACACTGAAATGAGGAATTTAAACAACGTCAAAGAGCTGGAAGGTGTTGCAAGCACAGAGGCACCACAAGATGGGGCTGAGACCAACGTGGGGTTACTCTCTGTCTTACTGGCGGTCCCCAGCCTCATTCAGGTTGGGAGTCCCCTTTTTCCGTGTTTCTTGGGAGAAAGACCCCAGATTTTGTGTCTTTCCTCGCAACTTAATTAGGAACACTGCAGCTTTCGTCTTCAAAGCGAAGCTAATTCATTAGCAATCTAATTATTAACCTGTGCAGCATGAATACAGCTTTCGAAGCATTATTCTTTCAAATGGAAAGTGAAGGCTTTGTTGTTGGTGGTTTTTTAATACTCTTTATTTGACTGGGGAGTAAAAACATGCTGAAAGTGAATAAAATAACACATTACAGAAATCACGGGTAATTAAATCTCAAAATAATTGCAGTTCTACAGGATTTTTAAGGGGGGGGACACATTGCACAGGCAAACCTGGGTGAGGGGTGGAAAGAATGGGAGGAAAAGGGGAAGTGGGAAAGGCTGAGAGGTTGCACATACGGTCAGTCTTGATCGAGCAACCCTGTGCATGGTTTAAAAGAAGATTCGTTACCCAGTGCACCATCTTTCCACGGCATGGGCAGGGGAAATGCTCTTGGACACACCTAAGGGCAGCAGGAACAGACTCGCAAGGGAAAGCGCGTTGCTCTCCTGTACCAAAAATGTACTTGCAGGGACCTGCAGCAGCCTCATCTGTGAGTTGTCACGATCCAGACTCATCGGTCCCAGTGCTGGCCGTGCCATGGAGTATTTCGCTTGTCACTCGTGGCCGTTAAGCTCCATGTTGCGCTCCAAACCATCCCGCACAGTACAAACCCAAATCAGATCTGCTTGGCTCTCACCACTTGCAAACCTCCAGGACTAAATTTCCTTCCCTTCCGCACTGTTCTCACAACGAGCACCGAAGCTGGTAGCAAAATCCCACGAACTGTCACAACCCCAGAGAAATAGCTGATGTCTGCAGCGTGCAGGACCACGTTCCACGGATGCTGGCAAGGCCCAACTCTGGAGCTTTAAAGCAACAGAAAATCCTAAAGCAAAGCAGATGTCTCATAGCCTAACAGGAACCCCCTTTTTATTACAGCCTAATTATGTTGATAGTGCAACAGAGACTTCGTTCCACCAAACCCCAGAGCACCCACGCATCCCACGCTGTGCTTAGTGCTAATGGCTCGCAAGTCCATCCGAAAAGAATCCCTCCAAGAAGGGAAGCTGATCTTTGCAAAGGTCACTGTGTTAATCATCACGCCCTTTCTCTAGCAGCAGCTGTCGCTAATTGCCTGTGAAGGAGTTGAAATGAAATTCTTGCTAATCCTCCTCCCAACTTACCCCCCCCTCACAAATGACCACAAGCCGACGGCACTTTGCAGCTGATGGACGAGCTCAGAGATGCCACAGCGGTGGGTGGAAAAAGCAGTTTCACTTTGCAAATTGAAGGATAGCTTATCGATTAGCAGCAATAAGTGCCACAACGTTTTATTTCCCCCACCTCCTTCTACAATCGACCATCGCACTCGTCATTCCACTAAAGTTACCACCAGACTCAGAAGAGCCGAAATCCTGGAACAGGGGGAATTTGTTTAATCAATAACACATGAAGCTTTTGGCAGGGCTGAGCGTATGAAAGAATTTTACAACAGCAAAACAAAGTATTGCTGCGTTATAAATCAGAGAACACATATGGAAAAGTTAGAGCGATGTCCTAAGTCAGAGGGATATCAAGGAAATCACAGAAGTTCTGGCTGGAGTCCCTGGCTCCGCCGATGTTAATAGCCGAGAACTTCCATGCAAGTCAGGTTTGACTTCTTTTTCCAAAAGAGTAACTCATTTGCAATGCAAGCGACTGTACTGGAGTGAAAGGGTATTTAGAGCATTCCCTTCGCTCCACTGTCTATGCAAATTGTACATCTTGTCTACCTACAGATCTGCAGCAGCGAACAGATTACAGTCCCCCTACTGTACCAATGTCTGATCAGATGTTCAACTGCGCTGGAGCAGATTTTTTAAATCCCAACATACTGATCACGGAATGAGCTGATCTGAATTGCATTTTGTTTTAGTGGTCTTTAATAATTTGCAGAATGCTTAGAATAAAATGCATACAGAACCTTTTTAAAATTACTCAGCATTAATATTTGAAACACTTATCCCCCAGGGTGCAGGCTTGTAACGTGAGCACTTAAAGGGGTACATTTCCTTCTG